>NC_039264.1:26124066-26429750 GCF_003368295.1 Carassius auratus | reverse complement strand
AAGAGAGACTTATGAAAGCCGCTTCTGCCTTGGGTAAACACTAAAACAATAAGATTTGAAGTAAAAAAAAAAAAAAAAAAAAAAGGAAAAAATATGAGATATAGAGTAATAATAAGAGATAAACTTTGTTCACTCAAAGTAGATGAATTAAAATCTTAGACAGTATGTATTGACGTCATGAGATATAACCATAATTGAGAGATAAACTATATATACTGTATAACATAAATATAGATTTAAGGTTACAATATATGAGATATGTAATCTCATATTAAAAAAAATCATGATTGTGAGATGAAGTCATGTTATTACAAAAGACATATTGTGAGATACAAAGTATGAGATAAAAAAGTCAGATTTAAGATGTACAGTAAATAACTACTGAGGTTACATAATGTCATATTATGAAATATAAAGTCACATTTGTAGAGATATAAAGACATATTTGTTAAGCATAATCATATTGTGATGGACAATACTGTTATATATAAGTCCAAACTGTGAGATATGAAATCATATTGTGAGATATAAAGTCAATATTGTGATATAAAGTCATAATAGGAGAAACAAAGCCATATTATGAGATATAAAGCTCCATCTGTGAGACATAAATTCATATTGTGATCTATAAAGCCCAATTATGAGAGTCATATGAAGTCTTAGTTGTGAGATATAAAGTCACAGTTGCCTATTATTATTATCATTATTTTACTCTGAGTTAGAAATGGTTTCCACATGGATTTGAGACGTATCTATGAGACTAGAACGTCATAGATTTTTTGTTGGTGAGAAATGTAGACTTGGACCATTAAGTCGCTACTCAAAATATCCTGGCAGGCAACCACCTAAAACCTATTACCAACCATTTCGCAACACCCTTACAACCATCTACAACATTGTGGAAATGGGGTTTTACCCAAGTTATTGTCTTCAGAAAATGTAAAAACTTAGTTTATAATAAAGTGCATTTTTTCCCCTTCTCATAAACAACAGAATTAATTGGTTTCAGATGTTTAGTGACACACTGCATCACCTCGCACATTGTTTAGCTTTTCAAAGATTTTCCCTTTTCTCCCTCTCCTCTTTCGTACTTGTCTCTTTTTCAACGTATATCGTTCCAAGAGGACCTGACAGGTTTGTTTTCGGGTGTGTTTATGCAACCCATTCTCACTCCAAAGGCGTCAAAAACCGAAGCATGGTCAAGCGCCCCTAGCGTCACTTTTATGACGCCAAATGTGCCTCTCGGCGTCGAATATCGAAGCACTACGACATTCATTGCTTTCAGTGGGAAACTTTTGGCGTCAGAATTCGACACGAGGACATGAGATGTTTATCGCTATGAAATCACGTTCAAGAAGTCTCATTCAGCACACATCGCGATACTTGCTATCAGTTCCACAGTTTGGGTGAGTAGTCGTATATACGCTCTTTTAATGCCTTTTATAAAATGTATTCTGTCTTATTTATTAATCAAATTAGTGCCATATGTTTAATCGCTGTATTATATCGGTCATCCGCGGCTGTCTTTAAGTTTCATTGCGTTTAAATAAATGAACACAGCTGCTAATTAGTCTGATTAAACTCTATCTGTCACGTGACGTGCCTTCGATCCGTTTTATATTATTATTAATTTCAAGGATCAATGATGTAAGTTGTATTTGTAGTAAAATCATGGTAATCACGACACTTACAATGTGATAAATGAAATGTGAAGTTAAACACAGTAAACAGGACATTAGTAACTGTAACTGTAGTTTTACTATGGTATATTAATAATCAATACAACAATACAATAATCACCAAACCAGCTATGTTTGTATCACTGTAATGTTAGTGTTTTTATGTGCTTTTATATGACAGATATCACAGTAATCATATGTTCTGTACCATGCTTTTAATACCTTTTAATGTAAATCCAAAAAAAAAAAAAAAAATGCAATTAAAAATAAATAATAAAACATGCATTTTTCCATCTTGCAGTTCTTTCATATCAGTTTATATATATATATTATATATATTATATCTAAATATTTTGCTCACAGATCATTATTAACATTCTGTATATATTCAATTTTATTTACTCTCCCCTTTTTATTATTTTTATTTTTATTTTTAGCTGAAAAAGACATAAAGGCAGTCAGCCCAGTGTTGTTTCTGGAGAGGGATTCTTCAGAAATGGAGAAGACAGAAAGCTGCGGAGGCAGATATATGCAGCAGTAAGTCTGTGATAGTTTGTCTCTTTTATCAAACATTCCTGCTGTTATAATTTGTACAGCATTTGTTGTTTCTTAAAACTGTTGCACTGTCCAAATACCCATACTTGCCATCTTTGCACTTGACCACTTGATTACTTATTTGACCGTCTTTCCTGTATTTGGCCTAGTGTTCGAGTGAGCATTGATAACCACAAGTGTGTGTCGAACTTTTCATGACCTGATGACTGTGTTTCCCAATCCTGATCCTGGAGAACCCCAGCACTGCACGGTTTTGGTGTCTCTCTTATCTGCCTTGGAGTCTTAACTGATGAGCTGATGAGTTTGAATCAGGTGTGTTTGATCAGGGAGACATCTCAAATGTGCAGTGTTGGGCTTCTCCAGGACCAGGATTGGGAGCCCACTGCCTTATGGGACACTTATGTGTTTACAGAGATTTTTTAATAACTAATTATCAATTATTTCACATACTGTACATTGGACAGCTTCCCATGACCTCTTGTGAGATCTCGGCAAAAAGTCTGACGATTTATTCCAAACATGATGCATGATGGGATACACTAAGCTTTGTATAGTGCTCCGGAGCAGTATTGGAGAGGTTTAGTGTGTTAAGGACGCTGTGCTTTGGCATTATTAAGACAGTCTCGTTCACACACTGTCACGTACACACACTCTCAAGTGGCCAAGACTGCAAGTGTGGGTATCTGGACAGGGTCAAAGTCTTAAAAATGATCCCTAAACACATCACAGTCTTAATAATCCAGTTTAACACTTGTATGATATTGTACAAGCCCCAGGACAGCCCTCATCTGACACTATCAAAAGAATTCATATGACTATAGCTTGTTATTAATTACTTGCTTTCAATAATGGATGCATTTAACTTTTAATTATACAGCATCTTTACAGAGGTGTAATGTACAAGCTGCACGTAATTAATAATATTTCCTTCTTTCTGTCTTACAGGATTTTTTGCAGATAATCCTAATTCTGTTCTTCTTTTTCAGGTCTAAATATCAAGCTCAACAACTCACTCCAAGAGCCAACCCTCACAAACCTTCCTAAAACCTAAAGAGCTATTACTGAGTCTCAGCGAATCTTGCCATGATCAGCTCTTCCCAGGTACATTTGTTTAGAATATTTTTTTTAATCAACATTTACTCCTCAAATGCTCTGGTCTGAATCTTACTTTAAATTAACTTAATTATGTTTAATGAGCAATATTATTGCACACAGAGTAAGTAGAGATTATCTTGTTTCACAGAAGAGAAGGAAGACCAAGGAAAGGATTTGCTCAGGATGAGAAATGAAGACAGCCATCTTGTGCTCAAACAAACAGAAGTCCTCTGGTATGTGTGTGTTGAAGCAATGCTGTGTTATACAACATTTTATGATGATCTCTCACAGAACTGGTCATGTCAGCCTTGATTTCTTTTTATACTATTACAATTACAGCATGTTAGCAAAGTGTGACTGGACATTTTTAATATTATGTTTTTAAAAACACACCACCTGTTTTAAAAGCAGACAATTATCATGAAATTGGTTTAGTTTGATATAAACACCAATGTACATTATTTCATTGTTTTCTAAATGTTATGTTATAAATTGGGTGAATTGATAGTGGATTGGTTTGAAGCCAGGCCTTACACTGCACAGACTAAAACACATTTGTGAGAGAAGTCAGGAACTTTGGAGAAAGATTCTAGAGAAAAAACACATTTTACTGCAACAACAGATGAATTCTAGAGTCTCTGAAGAACTACACATGCTAATGCAGTCTCATGAGCAAGACCTTTGCCTCTGTAACTTTTTCTTAATTCTTTAATTTTTATTGCAGTATTTTAATTTGTACAGATGATCTCATCAGCCAAATGAGGGTTTTTGACCAAGTGATGCTCTTGAAAGGAGTGAAAGAAGAGGATGTGGTAAATTGTCTTCAGAGAAAAAGCTTCTCAAAAGATCTTAAAACAGCTTGAAGAATGGTAAGTGTACAGTACTACAAGGGTCATAGTTGCTCACCCTGCTAAAATCACACAGAACATAAGCTGAGCTCTCTGTCCATTAAACAACTTCATCTGGATTGTTTGTTTTATTTTGACCAGGTCTGGGATCTTAGGACTGAGAGATCCTCTGGCTGAGAACAAGCTACACCTCATCAGTGCTGGACATCAGCCACAAACTGTTTTCCAGACACGAGAAGAAGAAGAACACGATGGGGAGATGAAACCAGTTTAGATGTGATGATGGGAATCATTATTTTCTGGAACAGTATCTCATGTCTTATATGTATCACATGATCTGTATCACAGTTGACTGGATGGGACTGTGTGACTTTTAAGGACATTTCATCACTCATCTGTGTGAACTGATTTATATATGAGGTTAATGTATTTTTGATGATAATTATTTTCATTGAATCTTATTCGTCTTGATGCTACTTTATCAACTTTATAGTCTATGCTTCAATAAAATGAAAATGGTGAATATTGTGTTCTGAAGATTCTTGTTAAATACATAATTTTACTAGGTAGGCTGATATGTGTTTATTTTAGACTTGGAAAAAACTACATATTAATTATTGGGATTATTTTTTTATTTAAGACATAAACATTTTTGATCGGATTAATAACATCTGGGACATCAGTACACCAGAAAGTAATTTTTTTATATTTTAGTAACAAATATGCAAATTTTTTAGTGAAATAAAGGGAGTTACGAGATTAACTATTCTGCATTACAAGATGGTGCCATGGGCTTTATTGTTACAAACACTTGAGGGATAACTGAGAATGTAGCAGGAATGATCAACGTGGATCTTGTACTGCATTAAAACCAAGAGCACACACATGATGTCCAGCACCTGAGGAGCAAGATACGGGGGTGAGGAGGACATTTTTACACTGATTTTTGCTATATATATATATATATATATATAAATTAATATTCTTAGCACTGCATGAATTTGTCCTTGTGTAATAGTGAAGTATCACAATGTGTATACATTGTCCTTGATTACTGCTTTACAGGTGGGGAATAGATAAAGGCAAGTTGTTGCAGGTTCATCCATTATATTTCTTGCCATATACTTCAAAAATCAAATAAATAATCTATTATTTTCATTATTAAATCATTTCTTTCTAATTTTTCCATGTTTCATCAGATGGCCTCACAATGTCCTGTCAAAAGGTATAATAGCCATGATGTAAGAATTAGAAAACAGAGGACTGTGAAAACTGTCAGATATAAATGTGACTCAGCTCAGTTTGTTGTCCATGATGAGTAGAATACATATATGTAGGTTTTACTGCCCTTCTACCCCCAGGGGCCCAGTAGCACCCCCCGGAAGAGCCCAAAACTGTACATTTCAAATGGCTGTAAATCAGAGTCCAATTAACATATCAAAGAGAAAATGGGCAGGATTATTACTTATGCTATGCTGATAAAATAATGTTGAGCTCAGTTTTCAGAAATAAATGGAAAGCTGACATAAAGGCATTTTAAATATTGCTCACTGTAAAATACCACATTTCAGCCTGCCTCTCAAATATATCATAGAGGTTTGCACAATAAACATGTTTAGATATCCAGTTTTCCTTAAAATAAATAATTTATTTCGTTTCGTTAATAAAAAGTTTTAAACTACATTACCCACAAGCCTCCGTCGTTCTATCTATGCAAAGGCAACACTAGGGGGCTGTTTTTTGTAGTTCATTGAAGTTATGCTTAGGGTTAGGATTAGGATCTCGCTAAAGATGTCATTTTTGTCAAGATAGCAACACTTCATTGTTGACTTAATATATTACTAATGTGATGATAGCAGCAAAACATACTTTTTTACATGATGCGCTGTTTAATATGGGTTAAAAGATAGTCCAACCACAGACTGTCCTGAAAATTCATAGCCAATGACATCAAAGCTGAGCAGCAGCGACACACTTCCTTATCCATGTATGACCGACGTCTTTCGTTTTTCGGCTGAAGGGATAGATTCGGTTAACAATAGATTAAGCTTGCTACTTATAAGATACTGTTTTATTAACGTCTTCACCTTCCTCCGTTGTTCAGCTTGACAAACATTGGGCAATATTGATGTGCACATGCCCAGCAGTCGCAGTTGTATCCAACAGACAGATTCCTCTATAATAAATATAAGACACATTTTTAAGATTTATATATATTTTTTTTTTTGACCAAAGACAAATATATTTACTAATCAAATGACGTGCTTCTAAACTTTACATTGTATATTACATTGTGTTTTAAAGTTAAAATTGTTCACATTTGTGTTTCTGTGATTTACCATTCTCTACCATTTGAACTCTAGGAATAAAAACTGAAATTATAAATGAATGAATGAATGAACAAATAAATACATAAAGCATAATAAACATGCATATTTTTGTAAGGATCTTCCATTATTTATTTATATGTCAAACTCATTTAAAGACAACATGCCCAAATTACTACACTGCATCCTCTGTCACCAAGCTCGTTTTTGCCACCATAAAGAATAAAAAGGCAGTTATGTTGTAAACATTAACTATTTTCAGTATGCAAATGAAAATGCTTTTATTAAAAAACAAAACAGTAAATACAGTATGTCTTCCAGAGAACACTGGAAAAAGTGTTGTGACCAAAATGTTATACAACACAATGTAAATGTTTCAAACTCACAAAAAAACACCATGAAGACATGCATGTCAAGTGTGCAATATATTTTTAATATGGAGCGCTATTTTTAACTATTGTTTTCATCACTGGTTCTGTAATGTATTCATTATGAGCTTATAATTAAAACAAAGTTACATCTTCTGCAAAAATCAAACCACTGCAAAGTCTAATCACTGATCCAGGGACCATTTCTGTGTGTGCGGGGGATAAAGAGTTAACGAGGTGAGTCCTTGTGCATGATGGAGCTACAGCGTTATCCTCAAACAATCCTGTAAGACAGAAAGGAAGAAAATATTAAATTACATTCAACTTATACATTACACTGTGTTTTGTTTAGACCATAAAAGCAGCCTCTGTAAAAACTTGAGAGTGTGTGTACGTGACAGTGTGTGAACGAGACTGTCCACGGTCTTAATAATGCCAAAGCACAGCATCCTTAACACACACTAAACCTCTGCAATACTGCTCCAGAGCGCTATACAAAGCTTAGTGTATCCCATCATGCATCATGTTTTGGAATAAATCGTCAGACTTTTTGCCGAGATCTCACAAGAGGTCATGGGAAGCTGTCCAATGTACAGTATGTGAAATATTGATAATTAGTTATTAAAAATCTCTGTAAACACATAAGTGTCCCATAAGGCAGTGGCTCCCAATCCTGGTCCTGGAGAAGCCCAACACTGCACATTTGAGATGTCTCCCTGATCAAACACACCTGATTCAACTCATCAGCTCATCAGTTAAGACTCCAAGGCAGATAAGAGAGACACCAAAACCGTGCAGTGCTGGGGTTCTCCAGGATCAGGATTGGGAAACACAGTCATCAGGTCATGAAAAGTTCGACACACACTTGTGGTTATCATGCTCACTCGAACACTAGGCCAAATACAGGAAAGACGTCAAATAAGTAATCAAGTGGTCAAGTGCAAAGATGGCAAGTGTGGGTATTTGGACAGTGCAACAGTTTAAGAAACAACAAATGCTGTACAAATTATAACAGCAGGAATGTTTGATAAAAGAGACAAACTATCACAGACTTACTGCTGCATATATCTGCCTCCGCAGCTTTCTGTCTTCTCCATTTCTGAAGGAATCCCTCTCCTGAAACACCACTGGGCTGACTGCCTTTATGTCTTTTCAGCTAAAAATAAAAATAAAAATAATAAAATGGGGAGAGTAAATAAAATTGAATTATATAAAGAATGTTAATAATGATCTGTGAGCAAAATATTTAGATATAATAAATATATATAAATGTATATATAAATATAAACTGATATGAATGAACTGCAAAATGGAAAAATACATGTTTTATTATTTATTTTTAATTTGATTTTTTTTTTTTTTTGGGATTTACATTAAAAGGTATTAAAAGCATGGTACAGAACATATGATTACTGTGATATCTGTCATATAAAAGCACATAAAAACACTAACATTACAGTGATACAAACATAGCTGGTTTGGTGATTATTGTATTGTTGTATTGATTATTAATACACCATAGTAAAACTACAGTTACAGTTACTAATGTCCTGTTTACTGTGTTTTAACTTCACATTTCATTTATTACTATTGTAAGTGTCGTGATTACCATGATTTTACTACAAATACAACTTACATCATTAATCCTGAAATTAATAATAATATAAAACTGTTCGAAGGTCTATGGCACGTCACGTGACAGATAGAGTTTAATCAGACTAATTAGCAGCTGTGTTCATTTATTTAAACGCAATGAAACTCAAAGACAGCCGCGGATGACCGATATAATACAGCGATTAAACATATGGCACTAATCTGATTAATAAATAAGACAGAATACATTTTATAAAAGGCATTAAAAGAGCGTATATACGACTACTCACCCAAACTGTGGAACTGATAGCAAGTATCGCGATGTGTGCTGAATGAGACTTCTTGAACGTGATTTCATAGCGATAAACATCTCATGTCCTCGTGTCAAATTCTGACGCCAAAAGTTTCCCATTGAAAGCAATGAAGGTCGTAGTGCTTCGATATTCGACGCCGAGAGGCACATTTGGCGTCATAAAAGTGACGCTAGGGGCGCTTGACCATGCTTCGGTTTTTGACGCCTTTGGAGTGAGAATGGGTTGGTTTATAAAGTAGTTTAGTGCACCCTATCGCTGCTCTGTATTATGTGTGTGTGTGTGTGTGTGTGTGAGGCAGAGACAGCAAGGCGTTTTAGAGCTGAGATAGCACTGTGACAGATGTTTGTCTCTTTTTTCAATGACACGTTGGGTTATGTTCTACTTCTCTTCCACCTGCTCGGCTGAAACGTCTCTCGGTTTGAACGAGTCAGCATATGTCGGGGGACAGAACCCACAGAATGTGTTTTAAAGGGTAAAAGACCAGCAAAACACCCTTGTTGATTTACTCCCTGATAAACTGCATTTTCGTATTTATTTAAAAGTCTTGTTGTTGTTTTTTCCAAATAAAAGTTAACTATGAAACAACTTCTATGCCCAGAAATCTTGTAAAAGAGCATTATGATTATTACCATCTCAGTTTTGCCTCAGATATTGCTCCTTAAGTGCCTTATTAGAAAGAAATGACAACTTTTGACATATGTCAGAGTTCATATTGAGATTTGACATTTAATTGCAGACTTCTGTCTTTTGGCAAATCTGATCACATTTTGAGATGATGTTGAGATTTTGTCAGAAGCTCTAGAAATGACAGATGAAATTAATAGCTCCAGTTTTTCTTCGGTCTCGTGTCAAATCTGAGAGGATTTTGAGACACTGTCTCTTCTGGAGCTTCATGGGAAATCTCAACAGATTTGAGATTGTTGGAGCCTTTTTTCTTTGGTCTCTTGACAAATCTGAGCACATTTCGGGATTCTTCTAAAGCTCTAGAAGACAAATTTTAGATTAAGGTTATTTTTGTCACAACATGTGCTCAGATTTGTCAAGATACCAAAGAAAAAAACGGCCCCGAGCTTCAGAAGAAATCTTGACATT
This sequence comes from Carassius auratus, assembly GCF_003368295.1. Lineage (NCBI taxonomy): Eukaryota > Metazoa > Chordata > Actinopteri > Cypriniformes > Cyprinidae > Carassius > Carassius auratus. The sequence goes on along the minus strand of NC_039264.1, from coordinate 26,419,879 downwards.
GTCTCAAAATGAACTCAGATTTGCCAAGAGACCAATGTTGAGATTTCTTTCGAAGCTTTAGACGAAGCCATTTTGAGATTATTGTGATGTCTTGTCAATTCTGAGAGCATTTTGAGACACTGTTGAGATTTCTACCAAAGCTATATAGACAGTTGAGAATATTGGGACATCTTTGGTTTCTTTGCAAATCTGAGCACATTTTGAGCTCTACAGGAGACAGTTTTGAGATCGCTGGGGACTTTTTCTTTGGTCTTTTGGCATATCTGATCACATTTTGTGACAATGTTGAGATTTCTTCTGAAGCTCTAGAGGACTTATTGGGACCTTTACCCCATGCAAATTAAGTGCATTTTGAGACATAATCGATATATTCTTCTGGAACTGTAGAGAAGATAAAAGTGAGATTATTGGGGCCTTTCTCTCTTGGGTCTCTGGACAAATTGAGGGCATTTTGAGATTTCCTCTGTAGGCAAAATCCTGAGAAGATGAAAAACAACAACAACAACAACAACAACTCAATTAGCTCAACCTCTATGTTGGCAAGACTGAATCATATTACAAATAAATAAATAAAAATAAGGGGAATATACTACTACTTTATTATTATTATTTTTTTTTTTTTTACCAACACCTAATTGGATTATTCTTACTAACCAAACCTTGACTTCCTCTGGAGCATTTTCATTTTGGTTGAAATATTCCTTTAAAAAGTGCATTTAGACACAGACATCATACATTTACCCATAATCCTCTGCATCCATCACATCTTTTGGCATGGTATGATTCAGTCTTGTCAAAATTTACTCAGCTAATCCTAAACACTTGTGCAATTTAGTACTAAATCAAGCCTGCCTGATCCACGTCTGTCACCGACAGGTGCCACTGTGATTCATGCATGATATGCCCTTCAACTTAAAAGGAGGAAGGTAGCACAGAAGGAAAAAATGGTGGGAAAGAATGCCAGAGGTGTGCATTTATAAATGACGGCAGTGTGAAGCCATTAGTTGGATTTGATCTGAGCTGAGAGGCAGAGGTTTTAGGCAGGAGACAGAAAACCAGAGAGATGATCGATCTGTCGAGAGGGGTCATACATCATGAAGGAGAGAGTGTTTCCGTAGGTTTGAGTGATGACGTGAGATAGTTACGGCTGAGTTCAGCTTCACTCTTGGACTCATTTTAATGAAATTACTGGTTGAAGGCCCAGCTTTAAATTAAAAGCTGATATGTGGCTACAACGGCTGCCATCACTTCTGCTCCGGTTAAATCCCATCTATATGCAGCGAGTGGGAGTTTGATGCTTTGTAACACTTCACCTCCGCCCTCTCAGATGGCTATTTTTTAATCCCCATCCATTTTTCAAACTCTATTTCACAGCAGGAGTCACTACTTTTTGATTTTAGCAAGCGTTCGATGCAATTCGTAATTGTAATTATCTGACAAATAAATGGATTATCATGGGTTTTTTGTGATTGGAACTGCGGCTAGTAGCACATAGTTTATTGCTAAGTGATCCTGCTAACACTGCCTCTAGCTATTCTAGCATGTACTAAAGGTTTAAACTGTTTCTTAAGATGACTGCCTTGTTTTTTTCACAGGATTTGCTTTAATAAACAAAGTAGGTTACATATATTTTTCATTGCTAGCATCATGCTAACAGCATGGCATGACACTGACCGTGTACAAAGTAGAAAATGGTTACAACATGCTAAATGTAGCACAACTTCTCGTTACAACATGCTGAATGTAGCACAACTTGAGAAGTTGTGCTACATTTTACATGTTATATTAAAATACAACTATTTCAAGTGAATTTTTAGACAAATGAGATTTCACTGTGGGCTATAACCAGCACAATGTAACAAATACACACTAGTGGCCTTGTTAAAAAAAAAAACGCATTTGAGGGTTGGGTATGTTTTGACGCTGGGATGCTGGTCCTTTGCTGGTTTGATCTGGTCTTTTGATGGTTTATGCTGGTCCTTTGCATATATTTTTCAGCAGGGGTCCCTGTCTTGTTGCTTTAATGCACTAGGCCAGAACATGGTGTTTTATGTAATGAAGCTTGACAACACCAAATAAAAATCATGCTTTGGAAGCTAGCTGAAATTACTGCTAGTTTAGCATATGAACACATTCCAAGCTAACACATTAGCATACATGCAGTGCTAAACTGTCATATAACCCAGCACTCTATTACTGCAAACAGCACTATTTTTCACCTATTTCAGTAACATTATGATAAGCAAGATAAGCCAAATGGCCTTTTTTATATAAACAGAAAACCGTTCTCCAGCTTGTAGTAGGAAGTTGTTATTAGCAGTGGCACGGTATTAGCAATAAAATAAATACCTCCTAGCAAATGTTTCAAGCTCTCATGTGGTTCTGCATAAACTACATAATTGGGAATCATTTTCATGTTTCAGGAGTGGAGAAAATTATAAACGGCTTATGTTTTCAGGTTTAAGGTTTCGATCAGAAGAAGAATCCATTTTACATAAGGATTTTAGTGCATTTTGTCCACACTGGAGCTTAAAATTGTTATTTTATCTTATACAAATCAATAAACCATAATGTTTAATCAATATTATTTTCCCTATTTAATCAGTAATATAACAGCATTGAATGAAAATCAATAGCATTCAGAAAAAAACTGTATGAATTCAGAAGCTCTTTCAGTGGATAATTGTGGGCTTCCCTTAGATTGTATCAATAACCCGTGGATAAAAATCTAAAACAAGAACATCAAATGAACTATAAAGAAAGACTTCAGCAAGACTGTATTTTAAATCCCCCCAAAATAAATAAATAAATAAATAGTTATATATCGACATTACATACATTCCTAATTAATATTTCTGGTCATATACTATACAAGATTTAAAAACATCAAATAATAATAACTTACTCCACCCCCAAATAACTTTTAGTTCTGATGACATCATCAAGGCCTCTTATTTTTTGACCCCTCCTCTTAATCTGACTCTAATATAGAGAGAGACACTTAACTATCATATCAGTAATGATGTTGATATTGCAAATGTACAAACGTTAATAGCAAAATACTAAAATGTAAACATGACCTGCAGGACTTAAAGATGAGGGGGTGGTATAGAATTTCGGTTTGAACTGAACAGTAAAACCCTGGCACTGGAGATCACCTGCAAACAGCAAACTGTGAGAGTCTATATGTTCCCATATACTTATTACAGACTTGAACTATCAAAGTACAGTTCCCACTTCAACAGACGTACGCCCACTAAAAGAGCCATTCTGATGGATGAAAGAGAGAGAGGACGACACGAGCAAGACAAAATGTATGAAAATACTCTTTTGGGTTATTGGAAAGAGATGGGAAGTTGAAACGACTCAATAAAAAAAATGGTGACATGAATTCTGCCTTATCTGTCTCCACAACAGGGCGAAAAGGGAAATAAAAAGAGGCCTTAATTTTTCTCCCCGTTAGTTGATACACTCAACCTTTTGTCCTACAACTTGTTAGATGGTTGCTGTTGACACAGTATCCCTTCCTGTCTGTCATTCTGCATTAGGGACTCAGAATTACCTTGCTACATTCACCTGGACTTTATTTTCCCCGACACTCAGATACCTGATACAGTCCCTAAAGTGCCACCTGCATCAGATGCGGAATTCTCCTCCAAAAGCTTTTAACCGATTTATTTTTTCTTTCAACATCAGCGTCTGAAGCTTTGTTGCATCAGTATAAAGACACTCGAATATGACTGTCGTCCAAGGTTCAGCTGCAAGAGATCATTTTCAATGGGATAGCAGTAGATTCTAGATCAGCACTTCCATCTTGAGAAAATGGATACATGAAGCTTTTTCTTAAACGAGAATCGACTTTGAAAGTCGAAAGTGAAACCTCTTTAACCACACAATAGCATTACCCCAAATTTTTGTTTGAGCTAGTTGAGTAAGTCAATGCATTAAGACATTTGAACAGTTTCCATTTTGGTCGTACGAGATAGCACTGCAGACAATGACATCTCACTGGCCTAAAATCATAAACACCCTACACAATATAGCAGTTTTTACAAATCAGTTATGTTCTAATTGGCCTAGATTTTTATCTTTGTCATTTTAGGACAGAAAAATGACTAGGATAAGTTCACCTGAAAATGACAACTGCATTTACTCACCCATTCACCCAAAATCGGGATAAAAGTTAGGACAAAATATTACTCAGTGCAAAAATAAACCCAGTTTTTGCCATGTTTGTCTTTATAGTTCCGAAGCAGACATTTCTAACACTTGACACTTGCTTAATGAACGCAAACCAACAAGAACAAAACTCATTGTTTGTTCTTGTCAAAACCAAGACAGGTTCTCAATGCATGTCAAAATCTTTTCTAACATAACTATTGCTAATAAGTGGTTAGAAGAAAAGACGACACAGAAATGTAGCACACAAAGCTACCAAAAATGTCTCCGTTTTTTATTTTCTATTATTAAATATACATTTACAATACACCTGCATAATTCTAACCATATAAAACAAGCTCAAAGTAAATCAGTCATTAGTGTATTATAGTCCATAACATTGCCGGTGATTTGTCATGTTAATTAAAGATTTAAATGCACTTCAAAATGTGTTTAGGCAACGGACACCACAGGTATTTTAATTTTTTTCGCAAACATAAGAATCCAAGCAGACCTTTGGCATTCAGCCGAAGCAATGCAACCGAGACTGTTCGGATAACAAGATTTTAGCTCTGTGAAAGGTGGGTTTATTTGTTAGTGCTTTCTGGGGCGGTGGATGTTCTGGCTTGTTATGCCGGAAGCGAGATGTGTGTCTTACGTGACAGCAGCTTGGCGAATTCTGCGAATTTCAGCTAAAACCAAACATCTACGAAACAGCATAACACAACTGCCACAGCTACAAACACGACACTCCAGTCTTTCAAATACAGCAGCTATTACTTCATATTCCAGCTTTCGGAGACAATTCACAATACTAACATCTCACAGCTGATGTACCTGGGGCTGTAGGAATGAAATGATAAGTCTTATTTACCTGACTCATTAATATTAATGTTCAACCAACAATACTAAATGATTTTTATTGAAAAGCAGGCAAATGGGCTAGCTAGACTGGTTTTAAATAATTGTAAAAAATAAGTTAAAATTAAATAAGTAATAAATAAGTGTCCTTTTAATCAAAATCATTGCTAAAACTGAAATAAAAAGAAAGCTATTAAGACTTTTTGTATAAAAAAAAAATAGCAAATAACAAAATTACTAGTGTTAAATTAAAATTAAAACTGAATATATATATATATATATATATATATATATATATATATATATATATATATATATATATATATATATATATATATATATATATATACTGTAGAATAGGATAGTAATAATTAAAATTTTTCCTATTAATTATTTCAAACTTAATATAGTTATTTCCCCTGCATTTATTATGGTGGCTACACACCTCAAAGTCATTAAACAAAACTTATTGGATAAAATTGAATGTTTAATTCAATGTGTTACTAGCCATTTCTTTGTAGTTACATCTAAATCTTACTAGCAATTTCTGAGTGAATATACTTTTTTTCTCTCTCTGTGTGGATGTACTGCCACAATTAAAAAAGCTCCCATTTTTGTTTTTCTTGTGATGTGTGGCTTAATAAAATAAAAATAAAAACATCACATCTTAAACTTCCTAGAATTGCTCGGTAAGCCATTCCGCTTCATTTCAGTTTCGCTAGCATGAATATCTGAGATTGAGGATTCATTACCTCGGTGAGATGCGCCGAAATCTAATGAGAGGAATGAGCCAATCGTGGAACAACATTCCGGCTGGTGTTTATCCATGCTGAGATGGATTTAGCTGTAAATCGGACTCAGTTCTGAGCCCAGGGCTGTTTGAGAGAGGATCCATCATCTCTGTTCCATCGCGGGAGTGACATTTACATAGATCACGGCTAGATAAATATCTAGCATTACGGATTCTTTGTCCTGACGCCACTGAAAATGACAAATGAGGGGGTTTGGGGGGCGATGATTAGATACCGCCTCGAAGCTTCGCTCTGGTGCATTGTGGGTATTATCGGAAGAATCTGCACATCTTGACCCTTTCCTATGCCATTCTTTTCAGAACTTTTTTTTTTTTTTATCATATTGAGTCCGGGAACCAATTATATTTAGATTATATCTCATAGCGGTAAGAAAGCAATCATAATATGATCTAAGACATATTTGAGGCTTATACGGGAAAGACCTGGCAACCCTTAAAAGGCTGTGAATGATATTTTGACTCCATTACTTGGTTCGTCTGGAATATAATGCAATAGATTCAGTTCCCACCAGTACAGAATGAATTCTCATATTCCCAGTCTAAGAGTTCATTGTGGACTGGTTTGATGCACTCCGATGCGAAACCCTCCCTCCGTTGCAACTGTGATTCACAGGGAACTTTGTGTTCCCAGAAAACACATCATGGCCATTTCTGATCAGCATATGAGACTTTATACCGGTAAACATCGAATTAAATATCTCTTCTTACTTGTTTGGGGAACATTGGGGCCTTAATTCAGGATCCCAAACATATATACTGTATACATCACTATTTTCACTATTTTTCTTATTCGTCCAGTAAAAAATAAGGAAAATATTTAAGGTATTTAGGCTAATATTGAGAATATATCCATTTATTCAGTTGTTTGTTTGTTTGTTTGCGTATTTATTTCGCATAGAAAAATAGATTCATCATAAACTCTAAGAAACATCAGCAACAGAACTGTGAATAGGGTAACAAAACTAAATTCATATAATCTCTATTCTCTATACTGTTTGTGTTGTTTTAATGATGTTTAGATTTTTTTAAAGAAAAAAAAAGTTTTTAGAGCTTATTTTTGTCAGTAGATAGAACCAAGTGCGCTTTTGTTTTTAACACCCTCTTAAAGTGATATATATATATATATATATATATATATAATTTTTGGGATTATATTTCTTAGAACCAATTACTGACTTCAGATTTTCGGACCTGGAAAATCGTTATCCATTAATGCTGCGTTCCAGGCAGGTTTTTGAGCCCTTAAGTCACGACTCACTACTTTGTAGCTTTCCAGGCAAGTCACGCCAAACTTCCTGAGCGCAAAAGTTTTAAGCTAGATTATTAATTTTATTGCAACATTATATTGTTCTAAAATAAATTTTTCAACATGTACCAATGGAATAAACACTGCATCCGCAGGCGATATTATCCGTAGGTGCTGCCATTGTTGTTTTGCGGGCTATGTGACATCAGAGCTCGGAATTAGGAGTACATCGATCTAGTACGGGTTCACAGGTGGGAAGTCACGAGTCTAACTGCTGTTCCAGTGCACTTTCACGGGTAGAAGGTTGGAAAAACAAGGGTTGCCTGGAACACAGCATTAGGTGCATCAGATGTACACTATTTTAACAGGAAATCTGTAAGAGTATGTGATAGAGTGACAGCACCAGAAACAGATGCACTGAACGAGTGAGTCTTAGACTTTAAAGACAACATAAAATTGACCGTATAACTTTACTTAAGGACCCAGTGAAATCAAAATTGGAGTTCCGTGGCTTGTAAGATCATGTCTATTAGCTTTGAGGCCATTTATATGGTAGCACGCCTTTAAAAGTTGACTAAATAAACATTAAGCACCTCTACACATTTGAGATTTACAATGATCTTCTAGCACAACAGACCAAGCAGTCTGAGGACTTGTCTTGCGAACTCCACAGATTTGTGTCCAAATATTCTAGACTGAGAATTTTCCTCCCCCGGATACCAACTACAACTGATTAGCAACATAATTTATGATGCAAAGTATGCTGTAAAGCATTCTGCTGCTTAAGATAAAGCACCAACAGGAAATACTCCAAAGCAGCGTCAAATCATTGTATGGGGTCTTTACAGACAAATCGAAAATGTCTCAATAAATGATCCAAGGTTTACTGTGCATGAATCAATGTTTTTAATAAAACGTTTCAGCGTATGTATCCAAATTGGCAGGAAAAATAATATTGACCAATATCACTCCTGACCAATATTGACCAATAATAATACTATTGACCAATATCCCGCTGAATAAAATCTTTCAATTTCACTTTGAAATATATGACATAAACATGATCAAATGGCCTTATTCTGAATCATTCTTCAGTGGAAATTACTCCAAATAATAATACAATAAGTTTTTGGGAACTTTTTCTAAATGAAATAACTTGCTCCTCCTCCTTTTGAAATGCTACCACCAATCCCTCCCCTCCAATCACTCACCTCAGCATAACACCTGCTTTACACAACTCAATCATGGATGCAATCAAGTCATATCTCCTGTTCTTTCTCTCTGCGAATTGTCACATGACTGTTAAGCTAAATGCATTATGAATGCCGTTTTTAAGTAGTCCTTAGGAAAGGAAATAAGAAGTGAATGAAGGAGAAACAGAGCAGAGGAAGGAGGAAGTGAAAGAGCCCCCAGTGGTAACATCACCCACTTTATTTGCATCACTACATCATGCTCGCCTGTGGCTGAACAAGACCATTCGTGCTGGATTAGTACCACAACAGAGCCGTTTGATTGGTCACGGTCCACAGACCGGAGACCGTCGAGTGTTTGTTTGTCTGCCAGAGTGATTCTCAACGATTCTGTAATCTCTTTGTTGTCTGGTTAAATAATTAGCCCTGAAAGCAAAAGAGTCGCTTCAAACGTTTGATTCTCCATCCTCTACAAAGGGCTGAAGGCCATGTTTGGGTACAGCTTCTGAGCTTTGAAGCCACCTGATCTTCTAACTCTTGGGAACGTTTTGTCTAAATCCAGAGCAAAGAACAACCCATATAAACCCGTTCTGTTCAAATCCGCCACGCTGCCTGCGTCCCACTATAATTCAACGTATCTGTGTTGTGTGCTTTCCATTCCCTGAATCCAGGATGCTAAAGGACAGTGGTTGGGTGGGTGAAGGGCACTGGCTGTGTTCACAAGGCTCAGCTGACTTCCTGTCCCCAATCCCTGTCCACTGAGTTGGCGCCGAACGTTAGGGTCATAGCGACTCAGTGGGGGTCACGAGGTTCGTATGCCACAGGTCAGATGAAGTACTCTTTCCTGCTGTCTCTCATGGCACTGTGTAGGTCCAACTCGGCCCGGTATCTGAGTTCTGGCCTGGGCTGGTGATCTTTCTCCTTGACGGAGGCCATCTGCCGGGTACGCTCGTGTCGATGGCGGTACAGGAAGCGGGTCATCACGGCCACGGCGCAGAGGGTAATGAGCACTACCGCTGCTATCAAACCTACGAGAGACAGAAAAAGTAACTGGCACTTGTGCTGATGCACAAAGGCAAAAGATTTCCTCATTCAAATATCGCAACTGGTTAAGTTGGTCACATAGATTTCCAGCCGTGAAAGGTGAAAGATTTTCCCACATAGACTGGAAAGAGGATTTGCCACATTGAACAAGACTCATAATCTAGACTCATAACAGGTGAGATCACCATTTCTCATTTGTTCTGCTTATAAATAGCTAAAACAGTGGTTTTTAACTTGTGGGCCGCGGCCTCATGGGTCGTGATGGTATTGCAGGTTGACCGCCAATTACTATTAAAATAAATATTGTTCATATATGTAAAAATGTCTAAGTCGTAAGATAATAACATCATTTCACATATATACATATATTTAAATAAAAAATAAATATTAAACTGTAACTATGCTTCCACTATTCGAGCTCGCTGATTGGTTTAAGAATAAACCGCCAATTTATCTTAGATATTTTTGCTGCATATGCTACAGAACAACAGCAGTTGTGCCAAGCGGTGCCAGCCTGAGTTATTTTCTGTTCATTGCCAATTCATTCAATAAAGACAGTTAACAATCTAGCTTCTGAGTACTAAGTTATAAACCTAACAATAGCGGGTTCAGTACATTTTTTCCAGTGGGACGTGTAAACATATGTGTTTGGTTTTGTGGGCCGTGAGTTGAAAAAGGTTGGGAACCACTGAGCTACACTATTAACAAGGGACCTTTTTTGCCCCTGAAATTTTGCTTAATTGACCACACCTTTAGTGTCACCTTTAAGATACCTTACCGAAAGTTGACAAGATATATTTGTGAGAATATTTGTAAAAGGTTTGATTTTACAGCACATTTACTTAAGAAAAATGGAGCAGCACCTACCGCCAATTACAGCAGAGTCACTTTGGGTAGCGTTCGTAAGTTTCTTCCCTCTACTTCCTGTGTCTGCATGATCTGCGAATAAAGTTTGTTGTTTGTACACTGATTCCGTTCATTTTGCCGTTTCTTGAAAACAGAATTTGGTACTTTTACCAACCTGACAAAGATCTGGATGAAGACTTATCAGCCAGCTCGCCGCAATTTGACTCTACCAGGTTACCAAGAACATTGACCAACGAGCTGCCTCGATTCAATATGGCCGCCTTGAGAGGAGCCAAATGGTTGAACTGAACTGAAGACAGACAGCCAATGAAACCTTTCGATCCAGCATGGAGAACCTCCTCATCTACACCAGCTCGACCTGACAGAGGCAAGAAGACCATACCTCAGGAAGTTCTTATTTGACGAACATATAGTGCTAAACTTAAGTAAACCAGTGTATGTAGTGCTAAATGAAGGCTTCTTGCCCATAAGACTATCTCAAGGTGGCTCGGTGTGGTGAATTAGTCAGTTAAGCCCAAGCTCACACACCCACAGCTTTAATCATGGAGTTTAATTAAACCTCCTACCTGTGACTTTCCCCAATGTCAAAGATCTTATCGTGATCAACTCTTTGTCCGTGGACAGGCTGTATTTCAGATTGGTATCTTTATCAATCTAAGAAGGAGAAGGATACAGAGAGAAAGAGCGAGAGAGATGTGGCGTGACATTCGCAAGATTCTACAAATATTTTATTGGTGTGAGACAAAAGCCGCCATGTGTTAATCTGCAACACTGCGTGAAGAATACTGATGACATCCTTGAGTTTAAGCACTGCTCATGAAGTCTCTGCTACCAGGGTACAAAACTTCAATGTATCATCAGCCATGCACATCAGGGTACTTTATTTAACTCAGACTGAAAACAAATCTGATCTAAATCAATAGAGAGGAATGCGATTAATGATGCTTCAACTTTCCCTCTGCAACAATGGAAGTGAATTATGAAACACAAAATTTCTTTGTAAATTGTTTGTAAAACCATTATTATTAAAAACTGATGCATTCATTACATTTCTATGTAATTTATTTAGTTAAACCATTTGTATGTAAACTGTCTCAAGAATATAATGTGTTTGAGGACCATTCTTATGAAAAGTGTAACACACACACATTATGCAAATTATATATAAAACCAGTTTTACATAATTTGTCACAAAAATGTGGCCTATACATTAAAATGTTAGCAAAATTTAAAAATGTGTCACAAAATAAAAAAAATGTTTCTTTCTTTCATTTAATTTCTGTGTAATATATTCAGAAAACTGCTCTTAAATGCAATTCACATCTTTGACTGAAGTTCTTTGTGTAATCTTTTCGGAAAACTATTCGTATGTAAATTGTTGCATGCATGTGAATGGCACTGAATAGCTGTATAATTAGTTCATAAAACTATTCGTATGTAAATAATATCTTAAATCGAATTTCAGTGTACATTTTTTCATGAAAATATTTGTACATAAATTGTTGTATGAAAGCAACACACATCTTTAATTTCTGGGCAATAGTTATGTAAATTGTTGCATGTCTGCAACATACATCTTTAAATTTCTTGATAAAAACATTTTTATGTATGTTGCTTTGGTTAGGTTCGGCAAACGATTAAAAAATTTGTTCTACTCATCTTTCATGAATAAAGATCAATGATTTATTATAATGTTGACACATAACTGTGCAAATATTAATTGAAAAGGTTAGTAACTGCCAAAGAACTGGCTTAAATTTGTTTTGCTTTGAAATATATGCAAAACTTACCTGGACATACATGTCCCTTCCTTCTCTATGGACCTGGACTCTGTGGAGCTCTCCATTGGCCAAATTATGGGATGTTGGTGTAAAGACGTCAGGCCCTTTATCTCTGTTCAGCCGATACCAAATCTGCAAACTCCCTGCGGGACACCAATGAGACACAAGAAACGCAGGCGATTTGAGACACGTAAGACAAAATCAAGTCAGCACAGCACATTGGATGGCTAATTGCCTTCCCCACTGATGAGGGTAATTGCTAGCTTGACCGCTGTTTTGAAATATGAGAAAAACAGAAAAGAATGCTCCCCTCCAATCATCACCATCATTGTTGCAATCATCTACTGACAGTTTGAATGTAATCAAATTGCATGAATAATGTAATGATAAAAAAAATACAAATATGGGATGATATACAGTATGACTAAAATATTCAAAAAAAGTTTTGAGAGATTCACCCATATAGCAATAAAAAAAATAATAAAAAATAAAGAAACCAGAAAACAAAAACAGTAATATTATCTTAGTACCATTGTGAGCCAAAATAATGGCCATGTACTGTTGATGATAGGTGTTGACTGTCAGAAGCATGGCAGGCATTTGAGTAGTGAGGAAACTGAAGGTGATGCTCTCTCGTGAATTGCTGCTTTGGGCGAAGATAGCTGAGGACTGATGGCTGTGGTTGCGCATCACGGAAAACGGTTCCTGGAAGGTGTAGGTCACCGAGGACCCGCTTTCAAAGGACACGGAAACTTCTGGAAAGGAAGAAAAAAACAAAAGTGTGAAAATGTTGGTGCAAACGCTTGTGGGCAGATCATTGACGGCGACTGGCCTTGTTTTTGTTTCCCTATCAGCATAGTAATGCACTGCCGAACACCAAGGACACAGCTCTGAATGGACAGAGTGGAAAATGCTGAGGAAATGAATCGTTTAAAGTTTAAATTAATGCAAAATTATGCTTGGACTGAAATCGACCTCTGGGCATCTCATAGTGTTCATTTACTCATAATATTATCAGAATAGAAACACCATCCCTCTGGAGTCCAATAAAGAAAACGCAAAGCCAAGAATGCCGTCTCATTCACTGAGCGTTGAATAGCTCAGCTGTCTGGCATATCAGAGGATCAAATGTGATAAAGGCCGTATTGACAGCAGAGAGGTTTAGCATTGAGCGTGATGGGCAGGGAGGGTCCGCTGGGATTGGTCAAGTTGCAACCCTTTGAGCGAAATTCATCCAAACAACTGCGGTTCACGGTCATGGACGCAAGCCAGACAGAGAATAGCAGGACTGCACTGAATACCTCATGTTTTATCCAGCTCAGCTTTGATCAGGTGCAATCTGCCGGCGAAAACGCAGTCTTCAGAAATTAAGGCTGCCGAACTCTTAAATGTCCTCCGTCTGGAACGCTCTTTGATTTTTAGTAGAGGAGTTAGGAGGATAACAAAGTTGAAACAAACTGTTTTTGATGAGGAACCTTTACCTTGAATTGCAAGAAAATCTGAAAAACTTCTATGTCAGTCAGAAAACAGATATGTTGGTCAATCATCGGCCAGTTAGCATCTTATTTTAGTTATGAATATCTCACCTGTTTAAGACATTTTATTGTGTATTGGTATTATGTTAAATACTGAGCAACCTGCTTTTAAGATATTATAACTGGCAGTTTAATTATTATAATTTTTTTTATGGCAAATTATTTTTCTTTACTTAATAATTTCATGTTTTTTTTGTGGGGGAAATTTTAAGAGAATAATTTTGTGAAACAAACCTGCCCTGTTGAAAAAAAAAAAAAAAAAAGTATATGCTGGTTTGGTATGTTTTGAAACATGGCAACAGGGTTTGGCTAATAAAAAGCATTATTCTTCATCAGAATATGTAAACTAAAATCTTAAATCTACAGATCAGCAATGAAAACATTTTATGAATTTTAGCAATTATTTTCAAACAAGAATCTTTCACTCACACACCCTCAACTTCAAAAGTCAGCGCTTAAAGAAAATCCTTTGATAGAAAAAAAAAAATAGTTCTATATTTTTCGACATTGTTGTGGTGGACCAGCGATATTTTAGAAACCAAGTGCAGAGTCAATATAAACAAATTCAATATTCGTGCAAAAGAATTATCGCCAATATTAACATACCTTTCTTGCAGTTGGGTCCTCCGTAGGCCGAATGTGTGCAATCACAAACGTAGCCACTACTCTTCTCGATACATTTCCCCCTGTTGTGACACAAACTGTTTTGGCTGCTGCAGTGTCCCGGACACCCCGGACTGACTCCTGGAGTCATTTTAGCACGCTCCTCAAGGTCAAGTGTCATCCCGTTTATGTTTAATGACCTGATGCACCCTAGAAATCCTCTCTGTCTCGATGCTGTGCCTCCTGCACAGACAAAAATGCAGTTATTTTAAAAAGGAAGACAGAAAGCTTTGTTAGCGCAAATACAACAAAATTAAGTGCTGAAATGAGATCTTTGTTAGTGGCTAGTAAAGAAAACGCAAAAAGACAGGACGCTTCTTTAACACTATTACAAAAACAAAGTTTTGTTAGCACTAGTTTAACAAATTTAAGCGCAAAAAGGCAGACAACTTTGATAGAGGCTAGTACAACACAATTAAATGTAAAACCAACAGAATACTTTATTAATGCTACTACAACAAAATTAAGCGCAAAAAGACATAAAGCTTCATTAGTGCTAGTGCAACAAATTTAGGACCAAAAAAGACAGAAAACTTTGATAGCGCCAGTACAACAAAATTAAGCGCAAAACGACAGAAAATGTAATTAGCAATAGTGCAACAGAATTAAGTGCACAAACAAAACAAACAAAAAGTTTTGGTAGCACTACTATAAAAGATTTAAAAGCAAAAATAAAAAAGCTTTGTTAGTGGCTAGTGCAACGAAATTGAGCAAAAACAAAGCTTTGTTAGCACTAGAGCACCAATATAAGCATAAAAAGATGGCTAGTGCAACAATATTAAGTGCAAAACCTTCAGAATACTCAAACAAAATTAAGCATGATAGCTATCTTAGCATTATTGCAATGAAATGAAGTGCAGAAAGACAAAGCTTTGTTAGTGTTAGTACAACAAAATTAAGCACAAAAAGACAGAAACATTTACAGTGCTAGTACGACAAAATTAAAGCGAAGAAAGAAAGAAAATGTCCTTAGCACTATTGCAAAACAATCAAATGCAAAAAGCAAAGCTTTTCGAGCACTAGTACAACAAAATTAGAAGCAAAAATAAGAATGTTTTGTTAGCGGCTAGTACAACAAAATTATGCAGAAAGACAGGAAGCTTCTTTAACACTTATATAACAAAACTAAGGGTGCTTAAAATTTAGTACTAGCGCTAACAAATTTAAGCTCAAAATAACAGAAGGCTGTTAGAAGCAGGTACAACAAAATTACGTGCAAAAATGACAAAAAGCTTTGTTAGCACTAGTACATCAAAATTAAGCACAACAACCACTGGAAGCTTTGTTAGCACTAGTACTACAATTTAATTATAAACATATCAGGAAGCTTTGTTAGCGCTAGTATACCAAAATATAGCACAAAATAGATTGAAATCTTTATAAGCGCTGATTTTAAAATTGAAGTAATTAGCATGTAAACACTATAAGCAGCATCTGTGTGGAGGTACAGGGATATTATTTTCATACTCCCCCCTGGCACAGAGCTGTCACTCAAGGCGGTGCCTACCAATGAACAGCTGGCTGTTGAGCTGAAGGTGGGTGTGGCCTTCAGACGGGGCCTCCAGGAAACGCAAGGGCAGCTGGTCCACCTGCAGCGACGCCTCCTTCACATTCCTCTCGGCTCGGACGTAATGCCACTGTTTGTCGTTCAGCGGCACGTGAGACTTTACCGTCAGAACCACCGGCCCGTTACCCACATCAAACGTGAACGTCACGACAGAGGGTGCTGCGGGATTCAAAACAAAACACACAAATCACTACATACGCAACAGGAATTTGTGTATATAGTTTATTAGATACTAATTAGTGGTGCGCGATAAATATCGGCCGATAATTAATGCGCATCTCGTCAGTAAAGCCGGTTCTCTAATAAGCACTAAAGATGCGCATTAATTATCGGCCGATATTTATCGTGCACCCCTACTACAATTTTTTTTAATATTCAAAAACAAAGTTGTTCTCTGAATCAAGTCAATGTCCAGTTTGAGATGGAACAACACCTCGTTGAAATGCAAATAACGTGTTTACATGGAGCTAATGTATTTTGGCAAGTCTTGGTGAAAAAATTATTCTTAATCTTGGGGGAAAATATATATATATATATATATATAAAAATATGAAGGCAAGCAGTATGATGAAGATGAACAGCCTCAGCGAACTGTGTACAGTAATTACACAGCTGATGGTTTCACTAAAACTGCTCTTTCCACTCAATCTGGCTACGTCCTCTCCTCTTTGCTGCAAATACTAATGACACGGCATGAATATGAGGAGCCTTTACCATTTTAATTCCACATTTGTGTTAATAAAGTGTTATAGACAGACTGGTTGAAGCTCACAAAACCTGTGAGGGAGTATGTTCAGATCGTATTTCATGGAGAAAAAAATACATAAATAATTAAGTATGTTAAGAAATAAAATAGTAAAATATAAATATGGTAATATGTCATATTAAAAATGATACATTCTTAACTCTTCTTCATTTGAAAAGTTAGTTATTTGACTTTTTTGAAAGTCTAGTTCTCAATATAAGGGGACTCACCACTGAGCTCCACTCTAATGAAGTCTTTTGTGCCCAAATTTTCCAGGAAGACTCCGGAGGGAGCCGTGGTTTTGAAATAGAGCGAGATGTCGACGCTGAGCTCGGCCTGAAGTGTTGAGAAGTGCAGGTAAGACGACTCCTGGTAGAAGGAAGCGGCGTTCCACAGAAACCCTGAGGAAAGAGGCCTTATTAAAATATTCTTATAATAAGACTTAATTATGACCTGGAATTTGAGGAGTCTTGTCAGAAATTATATCACTCTTTTATAGCTAAGATGTGACAGACTGTGTAAGGTAAGACTAGATCTGACTCCAAGTTTTAGATTTACTTTACACAGTTTTAAAGCTGATGAAATTAATGTATTAACACCTGGGAATAATAGGGCTAATGTGTTAAAAATGCACAAATTAACTTAAAAAATGCACACAAAAAAAAGTTTGAGCATGATTAATCTATTTATTAAACTGACAGAAACAACTGTTGCTCAAACAGTAGAACGCAATGAGAAGATCATGAATTTGATTCCCAGGATAAGCAAGGATAAAATTATAGCTTGCAATGCAAGTCATTTTGGATGAAAGCATCTGTCAGACTCATAAATTTAAAAGTAACAAATTCACTTAAAAAGGAACTGAATGCGTGGCATGCTAAAAGTCAAACATGATTATAAACATGATTATTTTCATACACTGACAGAAATAATCAAACTGAATTAACACTGTAACTACACAGGTAGAAAAAGTAAAGATAAGTTTCTAAATGTGCTAATTACATCTGGTTCAAAGAAGAAAAAAAAAAGATGAATCCTTTTTTTAGTAAAATCTTTCAGTGTGCTTTCATCACACCAGAAACAAACATGCTCCCATCTATTGTGTTACAGTTCACTCGCATTTCTAAAGTGTGAACAGATGAGATATGTATGCTTACGTACTGTCCCCGTAGCAGTGCAGAGATCCCACTCTGTAAACGGCTTCGGACCCGCTTCGGTTCGTGTCTCCTACCAAGATCTCGGTTACTGGTAAGTGCTCTTTGTAGGACAGCACTCCTGTGTCATTCTCCCTGTTCACAAGCAAACATTAGCTGTGTTTACCCGGCTGCTGTCACTATCTGCAGCTCTTGATACCGTCAACATGTGCTGAGAAGATATTCAACAGATACAGTACAAACAAACAACACAAAATCTAAAATGAAAGAGCACCAGTGTAGAAACGGGCAAACAGAGAAGGCTCGCACCATGAGCTGCGGTCAGCGTCACAGTTGCAGAAGTGGTTCATATCGATGCAGTTTTCATCCAGACTGCAGGCGCACTGCTGCACCCCGGGGAGAAATCCACCCCAGTACGTCCTTCTCTCTCCTGCCCGGTCCAGCCACCAGGACAAGGGCGTTCCATCTGGAGCAAACACATTTCAGACAACACATTTCTTTATTTCGCCACTGACATCTAACACTGCTTGATGATAAAAAAACGCCTTAGGCATGTGCCAGTATAGAAGGGTAATACTGACAGTCAATGACTATTTTTGTGCTATGGCTGATAAACATAGTTTAAACAAACAATATTTTATTAATTACTCACACTTACATGTTTATATTTTATGATATTATATCCTATACAATATTTGACCTTTTATACCTTTAATTTTAAAATGTGTATTTTTATCTCAATTTAAAATTATGTGAATATAAAAGTATAATTTAATTTATTTTACATTAATAACAAGATAGCGTAATGATGTAAAAATTAATACTACTACTACTACTACTACTACTACCACTAATAATAATTATTATTATTATAAATTTGTAAAATTAATAATTGATTAAATTAATAAAATATTTGTATTTAAAACTAATAATGATAATATTAATAATAAAAAACATAATAATAATAATAATAATAATAATAATAATAATAATAATAATAATAATATATTTTAATGCTATTGCATCCTAAAAATATTCAGTAATTTAATAAATAACCTTAATTAGAATAACTTAAATATAACATAATATATTTTATTTATACTATATCTTAATTTAAATTCAAATAAATTTTTAAATAAATATTATAATACTTATATTTCAGCAAAAAAAAAAAAGCCAAATGCCAATAACAATAATAATAATAATAATAATAAAATCCTTTTTTTTTTTAAACAAAACAAAAACAATGCCAAAAATGATCATCTCAAAAATACAGTTGACAACTGCATGTAATAAGTAAGAGCTGGGGCTCTTTGGATTCCTCTGTTCCTCTGAGGTTAACAGATCTGATAAGAGTCCAGTCAATGGAGATATTCCCACAAGATCCAGCCACCATTAATAACAGGTTCAGCCTTTCTACTCAATATCCCTCAAGGAAAAATCTGGCCAACCGTTGTTCCTTTGCTCTGCAGCCACCAGAGCGCAAGAACGTCACCCAACTTCAGATCTCATTATGCAAATATCTCTCTGCCCGGCACAAACTGATGAACAATTTCAAGGACTGGCTAGTTTATAAATGTCTCCATTTCCCATCAATTAATATTGTAATTAGATTGGGGTCAAGTCAGATTATAGATCTGAACAAATTCCACTTTAGGTAAATTATCCAATGGGCCAAGACGTTTTAATCAAGAAAGAGGACTTGGAACATACGCAGGGGAACTGTTCGGACAGTGAACAGTGATCAGTGACTGAGTTTAATACGAACAAAGTATCGACAATTATCAAATAACACTATAGCTTTCATTTTTGCATTAATAAGTCATTAAACATTATAACATTAAACAATGATCAGTTATATAGTATCAGGGTTTTCATTGTTAACTAAAACTGCTAAACATATTTGACTGGAATAAAGCTGAAATAAATATTGGATTAAAAACTTTAAATAGAAATTATAAGTGTTATTTTGGCAACTGACATAAGTTTAAGTTAAAGCACACAAATGAAAAACTAAATTTAACTGGAAATAAAAACTAAAACTGAAATATAAATGAATGAAACCTAAATAAAATAAAATAAAAGTAGTAAGCTGAGTCTCTAAAATGATTAACTGAAAAAAATACTAAAAATACATTTAATCTAAATAGTAATAGAAAGACAAAAGCACATAACAATATTACTAAAAACTTTATTACTTTATTACTAAAAAAGCTACAGATTAGAAAAAAATAAATATAAATAATAATAAAATAATACTGTATTTTACTTAATATTGTCAAATAATAAGGCACTGTACCACAACTTTTTATACTGACTTAAATGGAGAGAGCAAAACCACAATAATAACAACAATATTAATAAATAGTAAATATGAAAGGTGCCTTGAATAAAAGCATCTGATACATTTAAAATTATACATACAAATATAAAACAATTCCATCAAAATATACATAATTACTAAATGTAGATGAATATATTATTTATATATCAATATACTGTATAATATTATAAAGCAAAAACCAACTGTGCTGAAGTTGTTCAATACCCACCCCATGTGTTGAAGAGGCGGGACTTCCTGCAGAGATAAACGACTTCCTGCTGGCACTGTTCAGACTTGCCCACGAGCGTCCGCAGCTGTTCCAGAGACGCGCTGTAGTTAAACTTCATCACGTGGGGCTTCTGAAGCGACGACCCTTGAACCCTCACCATCTCTGTGCTGTTGTGATTCACTACGGTCCAAACCTTATCATCTGGAAAATACAAAAAAAACGGTTTAGAATTCTGAAATAATCCATATGCATTTCAACGCTAACTGAAAATGTTATTTTTGCAGTCAGCGTACTGTAGAATGTAGTATGCAGCACATCGCCCATTTTCTGCACTATCAAAGCCAATCCCACACTAAACTGAATTAATAGTACTTCACACCTCCTCGGTTCTTTCAATCACAAAAGCAAGCTGTAATCCAGATAATAACGTACACAAACCTTAATGAGAAAAGAGCGCGACTTCAATTAGCAAGTCTCCTCCAACCCAGACTTAAGGCCAATCTTCGCTACACCTTTGACGTCAGCTTTCATTTATCCGGCAAACACCTCAGCGGGGGGTCATGTTTACTCAGCCAGCAGGCACTTAAGTCTGCGTATGCCAAGCGAACAGTAATTTACATTTCATGCGGCATTTCTAATTGAGGTTGGCCGAAGTCAATGGCACTTTATTCTAGTGGATCCCGAACCAGCGAATGTGTGTTTAAGAGAGCGACGCTTTATCACAATTCTGAAGGAGATGAGTAATATTTCACAGAATACAGCAGCGTGTATAAAGGTCCAGCAAAACGGGCCCGACCGCGGTTTCCCCCGGACAGACCCGTCGTTCTGCACCCTGGGACCCAGACAGCCCTGGCAGACAGCGCAACATTCATCAGCGACTGGACAAGTTCAAGCTCTGATTAATGACTTCGCATCGGTGTTGATTCAAACAGATTTCCCCTGGCAGAAAACTGCCTTCACAACAGTTCTGTATATTTAAAAAAGTAAATAATCAGAAAAAATACTTCCGACAAGAACTTTTAAGGAAGCTTTTTGACCAGGATATGGAGGCTGAAAGTCAAATCACCCTTGAGGCAGTGGCTATTTGCATTAAGTGTAAAGGTCATTTCTCACTGAGTCTGAAATTTTTGTATGCGTTTTTCAATTTTTTTCTCATATTCGTCATCCTTTCCTATCAAAATGCTTGCTATGGATGCAAAAAAGCAGAAAACTGAACCTGATCCGAATGTTTTTTATGATGGACGATAGTTTTTAGGCAGTGTGTAAATGTGATTGACACAACGTGAGGTTGTATTTATTTTTCTACATGCGAAAACTTCGGACTTAGTGTGCAATGACCTAACATATTTTCTTAGCGACAGGAGAAACAACTAAGTACAAATAGAAATTATTTACAATATTGTAAAAATAGTCATATTTTCTGCTATTTATAATTCTCATGGCCAGTAGTGGCAAATATTTACACCCATGTTTTGGAGTACATTATAAAACAGTATGCAATAATAAGATATTGAGTGTAGATTATCATTTTTTATAAAAAAATTATAAATGGATGCTGCTTTATTGGGACAATAAAAACCTCCGCACAGCTACCTCTAACTTTACCCGATACTTTATTTTCAACTTTTGGATTATTTCCTTCATTTTTATTGGAAATAAATGTCTTTCTGATGTGATATGAGATATTAAAAGGGATAAGAACGAGTTTCACAAAAGGCGGATTCGAACTTGAGTCGATCGCGTCAAAAAGACTGCGCTATGTGTTTTACCATCCACACAACTGAAGGTGTTGCTTGATAGTGGTTTTTATAAAATTATCAAGCCCAACGACACGCTGGTGGACGGAGTTAGTTTAAATAACCTTTGTTAACAAAGTGGGCTATTTTTATTTAGTGTAAATAGACACTCAAGAAAAGAAAATACTATTGAAGTCAATGGCTACCATCAACTGTTTGTCTTCTTTATATTTTATTTTATGCTCAGCAGAAGACGGAAATTAATTCAGGTTCGGAGCGACATTAAATTTTTAATTTTGGGGGAAGTATCCGTTTAACTAACATCAGCAAATTAAACCTTATTGTAATTTTCAATGAGTTTCAAACAAACCAAAAGTACTAGAAAATAATATAAATGGCCTTAAAAATAAAGTGGCAAGTTCGAACATACCTGTGAACAGGACATCTGTTTTCTTACATACAACTTGAAAAAACTGCATATACAGTATGTCTGTAAGAAAATCTGTTTTCTTAACACATATAACTTGAAAAAACTGCATATACAGTATGTATTTTAATCATACACTTGCAGTATTCATGTTAACACTCATGTTTTTATTTATTTTTTATCCCACAGAGGTCTCACCGGTAATGTTGCAGTAGACGACGGTGGATTTGAGCGGTCCGCTTCCATCAGGATCGATTGAGAAAAAGCCTGAGGCACTTCCTGTGAGCCGGTGGGCCTCGCAGGAGGGTTCAAAGATGGCTGACCAGAAAAACAGCAACATAATCCTCAAGTCAGCTCATGTTTAGTGTCATCAAAGAAGGAAAACTGTTTATTTGGCACTGTAGAGAATGCATTCAGTTGCTCTGCATTTTTAACAAGTATTAACTTCAAAAGAGCTGAAAAAAAGTTAAAAGGTTTAAAAAGTAAGTTTAAAAAAGTTGTTTTTGTAATAATGGTTGTCGACTCACAGTTATGACAGGTGGCTCCTGTGTATCCTGTTCCTGAACAGTCACAGAAGAATGTTTTCCAGGACTGAGAACATTCTCCATCATGCTCGCAGTAGTTAGGAAGACATCTGCAGGAAAAATACGATTTCTGATCAAACTTTAATAGTACTTATAGCAGGGTGGAAAATGCATGATCAAATTACACAAATCACACAAACCACACACTGCAACATACGTTACAATACTAAATGGTAATGCATTTTGTGCTATGAGGGATTTAACGCAGTGGCATCAATCAATAACCACAAGTGACAATTAGGAAATAGATGAGCGAGGCTGAAAGCTCATGAAGGAGGCATCAATTTTGCGACAGACTGAACGTGCACTCAGGGATGAGGATGGAGGACAAGTGATGAAAGACTGTGAATGTGAAGAAAGTTAAATCTGAAGCCAAGAACCAAACATTCTCTTGTTGTCTCTGCTGAGAACAAGCAATATATCAACTATTAGCGACTCTTGATCAACAAGTTCTTAATGCGACATTTTGTGATTTAATTGCAAATGAGATTAAGTGTATCTACTGTTTGATCTTTCTCTAATCAGCAGACTCATAAAAAACACTTACTGGATCCTAATTGACAAATGGACAATTTCATAAAGGAAACTTTGCTGAAATTAAATTACGAAAGACAATAATACACAAGCGATTTAATTCAAAGCATATGCTAAATACCTGCATGTAAAAACGCTAATTAAAACTGTAACACAACTGAACTCCCTTGTTAAAATATAATTCAACAAAACCATCTGGGTATGTATTTAGCTCTAAACTGACAATATCTTCTGAAGTGCCTTTTTGTCTGTGAAACAAAGACTGTTGAATCTGAAAGGCATTAATCTCCAACTCCAACATTATTTATAAAGCACCTAATAAAGCAGCTTAATTGACCACAGTACATTCAATTAAAAGAATATAATAGCAAATAATACATAACCATAAAAAACATCAATACACAACATACAAGACCCAAAAGGGTAACTACAGCAATAACACCTCAGCAGTCATCCCTGATCAAAGGCTAAGGAAAAATTTTTTAACAAATACAACCGAGTGTCATCAACATCAGAATGAAAATAAGAAGAAACGACACACCATATTTATACAAATTCAATCCTTACGGTAGCATATACAGAGAAAAGAAAAAAAGTGCCAAAATAGAGCCTTGCAGGACACCACAAGAAATGGGAGCCAATGCCGACACAAACCCTCCCATGTGGACCAAAAAAACTTATTTTTTCAAGTATGACTTTATCCATCTTAAGGCATTTACACAGATACCCACAGATTTTTCAAGACAATATATAATTATTTAATGGTCAATCGTATCAAATGCTTCCATCAGATCTAAAAGTAAAAGTACAGTAATATTTCCGAGATCAGTTGCAAGAAAAATATAATTAAAAACACTCAGCAAAGCTGATTCAATGCTGTGAAGTTTTTTTAAAACCTGATTGAAACACTTCACTGATCTTATTTGCATGAACAAATGACTGAAGTTGCGTGAGAACACTCTTCTCCATATATTTTTTTTTTGCCAAGAAAAAAAAAAGTTTTGAGATTGGTCTAAAATTAGCTACTGTAACACACTCTTTTCCAAATTAGATATTTTCAAAAGCAGTTGGACCACTGCATGTTTACAGTAGTCAGGCACAACCCCCAAAGACAAACTCTTATTAATTATAGACACTATAAAAGGGGCCAACTGAATTTAAAGCTTGCTTTAACAAATGGGTCAGAACAATATCTTGAGGAGAAGTAGACTTTAGTCTGAGTATAATATGCTCAAAGATTGAAAGAGAAATTGTATTCAAAATTGGACAAAAGTAACACCAGATAAGAACATCTAATAACTAATAGTATTACATACTACATCTGATGTTTGATGTAAAACAAATTAAAAAAGAATTGCATAAAACCCTAGGATTATGACAATTTTTCTCAATAAGATCTGCAAAGTACCTCAGTCTAGCATTTCTTAGAGCCATTTGAAATTTAGACAGAGAATCTCTAAGCATTTCATGAGAAATTAGCAATTTATCTTTTTAAAATTTTCGCCCCCATCTTCTCCAAATCTGCCTTAAGGAATGGATATGCTCATTAATCCATGGAGTTAATTTATGCTGTGTATTTCCCTGCTTCGAATGAGCGATGAAATCTACTGTTTTGGAACAAAATGTGTTTCAAACATGAACTGATTCCTCCACATCAAGATGAGGTGAAAAGAAATCTACATTTAAACCCTCCATTGTTTCCAGAAAAGTAATATTAAAATCAGCTTGAGTATTTGAATTAATTGGTGACACCAAACATTTACCGAGCAGCCTCTCTTTTGCTGATGAGGAAAAGAGACAGTAAAAGAATGGGATTATGATCAGCTAATACAAAATTGTCTACAGTATGATAATGTCCTTAGTGGTTGTCCAAGGGACATAATCAAATCCAGTGTGTGACCATGAGAGTAAGTAGAACCTTTAACAATTTGTTGAAACCTAAAGAGTCTATAAGGATCAAAGAGTCTTTCGACAAAGAGCTTGATGGACAACAGACATGAATATTAAAATCTCTCAACCCTAAAACTTTGTCATAATTCAGTACCAAGTTCCCTTAAAACTGAAGACAACTCTGAAATAAAATCCTTATCTGGTCTTGGTGGTTGATAAACAACAGCACAGAAAACAGGATTCAGCATCTGTATTTTAAAAGCTTGAAGTTCAAAGCTGGAAAATATCACAGGGTACTAAGATAGGTACACGTATAAGAGTCCTTGCAGATAGAGGCCAAACCCATTCCTCTTCCAGTCTCTCGTGGTGAATTTAGGACACTAAAATTACTCGGAACAAGTTCCCCAAAAACATCCATATCTAGTTAATGTTGTAATAGTTTCTGTCACCTGCAGAGGTGCGGCAAAAAGAACTATAAAAAAATATTACGATGCTTGATTGCTACTTTGATCAATTTAGAGTAGAGAGAGGGAACAAAAGACCAGGATAATGAGAAGAAGAAGAAAACACAGCTGTCAGACTCCATTGTGGCAGAAATAACTCATATCCATGTAGCGTGTGATGAGGGAAGGGAGGAGAGAAATGACAACCGTCTCGCCTCATAGGCCGCAGGATTGCGGCCGTGTCTGAAACTCAGTAGAGGTCGATTCTAAACCAGCGTGAGCTGATCTCAGCACTAATGGATGAACAGTGGAGGATGAAACTGGACTGAATTTGAACCCCAAAATACGTAAATATATTTGATATTTTTGGCAGTTTGAGTTCTGGTAAGCTACAAATCACCCTTAAAAACATCTTGACGTATATCCCAATGGTGACGCTTAATTTTCAACTCAAAATTAAAGAAACCTTATTAACATCAAAGTCCATCATATTACTATGCTAACTATTGGCAGGATTTTTGAAACACTGTATTACTTACATCAGTAGTCCAAAACAATGACATCTTTTAGACGCGTAACATTACAATGACATTAAATCATTTTAAATGAACCAATAATTCGTGCACAATAAGTGTCATGAGGGAAGGGAGGACAGGAATAACAACCGTCTCGCCGCACTGGCTCCAAGATTGCAAACGTCTCTGAAACTCAGCAGAGGTCGATCTACACCAGTGCCGGCTGATCTCAGCGCTAACCAATGAACAATGCAGGATGAAACCTGACTGTTAAACCCTGAAATGCATTTGAATACATTTTAATTGTGTCTTTTCTGCAAGATTAAGCACAAGAGTACAAAGGCCAATATTTTGGGGATGAGGGGGATGGGGGTGTTCTGATGCTTGGTACAGAAAGGTTAAAAAGAGCCAAATTGAAGAGGCCACGGATGGTAACTTAAAGGATATCTAAAGTGCTGTGGTGCGAATCATCATTCAGCCAGAGCGAGTGTGATTAAAGATTACCATCACTCTATCATTCTCATTTCATTCTCTGCTTACTTCTGCTATACATCTCATGAAGAGCAAGGCATAGTAGGTAGCATCACTCCTCTCGATCACTAAGGATGGCTACATATATTCACCCACAAGCCAGTTCCTCCCCACAGGGGCTATTCAGGGCAATGGCAGGGGGGTTGTTGGCAGGAGTTGTGGTGTCTTGGCCCAGTGGCCGTTGTCCAAATCTCTATTGATCTGTCTTGACGTATCAAACTGAAGTCAGCTGGCAAGGACAGGGACTTCAGGCCTAGCCATAGGTTAGACTGGGTGATAAAGAGACAATGATAGTGGTGGAAAACAAAAAAAAACAGGAGATGGCTAACTATAGCTAGAGATAGGGAGAAAGTGACGTCAGTCTAGGTCAACACAAATGATTTAGGATGGTGATCAAAGGCCATCAGAGAGGAATGTACCTTTTCGAGACTTTCTAACTTATTCTAGAGGACAGCCAAAACCAACAACTGCCCTCGCTTATCTTCATTTACTCCGGCTGATAGGCTTTACTGAAGCGAAAAACAGGCACATCTTCTACAGCCTTGGTACTCAACAAGCTTCATGTGGCTCTTAATGATGTTGCATCTCGAAGGCTCATTTGTCCCTCAAATGATTCTTTATGTGTTTGTCCTTGGCTTGGCTAGACAGTCATAAGTCAACAGCGTTCAGGATCGTTGCAAGATGACGTGCCCCTACTCTCAGTGCTGCTTACCAACCAATCAAAATTAACCAACCTATTACAATAATACTTTGGGTCTAACCTTTAAAAATTAGCAACATCCATCATGATGGCAACCTATGTTGTTGGAAAACGCATAAAAATCAATAAGAGTCAATAAGGATAACTTGCACACATTACATCAGTTTTAGGTAGTGGTCATATTTAACGTTGTTCAGTCTTTACAATAGAAATCAGGAATTTTCTGTGAGGACAAAACATTTCCTCATGTTTAAGGTCCACGCAAATTCCAGTTTAAGTTGCCAAACAGAAAGCTAAAGCTGCTTTAAAAATGACTTATGTGTTAGCTGTACTGTGAGACAATAGAGAAATTACCTTTCTTGCCAACAAATTTTTGGAAAGGTTTGTTATTGTGACCACAGTGTTTGTAGAAATCAGTGGGAAGTGGCGATTATCCTACCTGTCACAACATTCCCACGACTTCTCGTACAGAACAACCCATTTTCTGTAGCAAGTTCTAAATATAACTTTCATCAAAATGACTATGTCAGGGCAAATACGTAGAAGACGCTGTCAAGGCAGTCAATTTACAAAGTGATGAGCTGTTTCAACACTGAAGCAGTTCAGTGTATTGAGGCATCTTCTCCAATGACTTTCATTCAAACTCAACTACCCTGTCTGCCTGTCGAGATTACACTCCTGTTACACCATTTTGAGTTAACCTTGAAATCTTCCCTTGTGGGAAAGGCTCAGACGATGTGCCCCTACTCTGGATGCTGTTGACTGACTGATCGGGAATCACCATCACTACAATATGCACCTATTCTGGATGCTGCCCACCCAACCATCAGAATTATAGGATTAGTTCACTTCCAGAATACAAATGTCCTGGTAATTTACTCACCCACATGTCATCCAAGATGTTCATGTCTGTATTTCTTCAGTCAAAAAAAAAAAAAAAAAAAAAAAAACATTCCAGGATTTTTCTTCAACATGTACCAACGAGCTGAAGGTCCAAATTGCAACTTCAAAGCAGCTTCAAAGGGTTTTACATGATCCCAGCTAAGAAATAAAAGTCTTATCTAGGGATACACTGATGTATCAGATGATTTTTCCTCAATTTACAACCATCGGAATATCGGCTATGTAAGGGAAAAGGCTGATATAACAAATCAATGGTTTATTAATTAACTGTGTGAAGTTGTGTGATCATCAACATACAGCAAATTACACAAAACACTTATTACAACTAACAGTAAACAAATATATACAGATCTCATGCCATTTCAGGGGGTGCTTAATAAACTGACAAACTTTCTATCCAAAGAACTGCATGCTTTCATTACCCATAATAGCTCTGTAGACTAGAAAACACGTAATAAGTAAAAATAAGAGTCCTGGCTTAGTGAAGGAGATCTCATACATATTTAAATTTACAAAAAATATAAAAACGTATACGAAAACTTTAGAAGATTAATTAGAAGATTAAACATAATAAAGTCTGTTACAATAAAGAAGGATTAGTATCTATTTAATTTATTCAGCAAAGTGTTATTTTACATTCGTTTACTTTATTTCTGTACCTGGAAACTGTTAAACCTACCTAAAAAGCACAGTTTATTTAATATGTATCTTTGTTCTGTTGTATATATGCAGGCCTGCTGAAAGTTAAATTGATCCAATTCATGTTCATTAGAAATTATTTGATGATTCAGCATCAAATTGATGATTCAGCATCAAATTCAGCAAAAAATGTTTTTGGTGTTTTTGAACTAAACATGATCAAAATGCTATCCATTTTCCAATAAGAGAGGAAGTGACAAATATCGGTATCGGAATAAGTGTTTGTTAAAACTGGCATCGGCCCCCAAAAAATCCCATGGGTGCATCCCTAGTCTTATCAAGTGAAACAATTGGTCATTTTCGGTACATTTTGAAGCTGGAGGTAAAAAAAACAACAAAACAGATTGAGTTTGGTATTACTTTTGCATGCATCACTTGTGACCTTTCCAATGTGTCTTTGTAATGCTTGAATTCATGGATGGGGATCTCAGAGCTAGTGCAAGATGAGCATTTGTGGTTAAAAAGTATAAACATTTATCATTTTCTTAAAAAAAAAGCAAGATAAGACAATTATTCCTCAGCTGGGACCCTTTAGAATCATTTGAAGCAGCACTGAAAACTAATCCTTTAAATACCACACTCACATGCTCTTACTCTGGATGCTCTCCATCTTTTCAGCAAGAACCATTACTACAACTTTCCCTACTCTGGATGCTGCTCACTTACCTGTCAAAATTCATTCAGCATTCTGAGGCAACTCCTCCAATGAATTCCATTCAGTCAGAACCATCTATTGTCTGCTTGTCAGGATCTTACACCATTTTGAGCTAACCTTCAAGGCTTCCCCTGCCGGAAGGTCTCTAGTGACGTGCCCCAACTCTGGATTCTGTTTACTGACTGATCAGAAATTACAAGAACTATAAAAATCACCTATTCTGGATGCTGCTCACCTAACCATCAGAATTAACTACCACTCTGACATTCCCTACGGATCTTCAGCAACCCTTTATATGTAACCCTCACTTAGATGAACCCCTATCTCTGGATTCTGCTCATCAACCCATCAAACTTACTTTCATTTGGACGTGCCCTTTCTTTGGTTGGTTCTTCCCAATCCATCAGAACTTTCCATTACTCTACTATCTCTCTACTTTACTTCTCTACAGATTACTCAATCAAATGACCATGATTGCAACATGCCTCGTACTCAGTGAGCTGATGACCAATCAAATGATCATATTACCAGCCTGGATCTCACTTACCAACCAATCAGAAATAACCTTCTTTCTGACATGCCTCTGCTTTGGATGCTGGTCGTCAACCCATCACAACTAAGCATGGGATGATAATCGGTTTCAAGGTATACCGCGGTTTGGAACTACCTCCGTCTGGCACTATCAGTCAGTGAGAGTCATCTGTGTTTAGGATGGATGAAGGAGGTGAACCCCTGGAACTTTTTCCCCCGTTGAAAAAAATTAAGTCTGCCGCATGGGAATTTTTGACTAACCATGTTCCGTACACAATGATGGTCCATACAGATGACATTTTAGTGCTGATCACCAAATAAATACTTCCAGATCGTACATAAACTATATAGGCTATCTGTGTAATCTTTATTTCTTTCTCTTTCACCCCCGATCAAGACAGAAACCCACCCGCCTTTCTTTTCAGAGTTGAAATAAATACTATTTTACTTGCTACTGAGGCAGATAACATGGCTAATTAACTAGCTAACGTCAACTAGTTTCCTCTCTAACATTACTTCACACAGCGAGGAATCACACTCTATCTGTCCTTATGTGTATATGCACACATCCTTATAGGAGCACACACACTCACCACTCTAAACTTAATCCTGAAAGGTGAATATTCCTGCATCATAACTTGGACTGAAAGAGTAATGTGTAGAAAGTGAGCATGTCTCCAAACTTCTTGTTGATATATATATATATATATATATATATATATATATATATATATATATATATATATATATATATATATATATATATATATATTACAGAAATTATGTTTTGATTTATGTTTTTGATTATTGAGCAGCAGGTTTAGGCTCACTTAAGTGACTGCACTTAATATAATTAAGAAGAAATTCAGTTATTTATTGTAATTATTTAGCCTGATATGTTTACTGTTCCAAAATTTTCTTTGTTTCTTAAAAATAAAATATGTTGTTTTCAGTGGGGGAAAAAAAGTTGTTGTTCTTTACACAGACATTTTAAAATAACATATTTAAGAGCTGTAATCGCAATACCATGATACCGTGAAACCGGTTATCATACTGTCAGAATTTCATACCGGCCCATGTAACCATCACCCTGATGTGCCCCTATTCTGGTCACTTCTCAACAACCCATCATAATCATTTTGGGTATTTCACTCTTAGGTGTCAAAAAGTTGTCAGTAACAACTAGGATTTAGCTAGCTAGCCTGTTCTGAGCACTGTTCTGACCATATTCTGAGCACTCAACAAACGTTTCTGTCAGTCAGTATAAGGGATTATGTACTCTTACAATCTAAAAGGTCCGAATTTGATTTGAACCTTAAATATAAATGTTTCACAACATATGCTGTAATTCAACAGCTGCTACCATGAAGGCCAAGTTGGTTTCTTGTGAACAATAAAACTTGTCACAACACAATTTTGGCCTGTTTTAATTCTGAGGTGATGGTTGGTCAAAAGAGCATTTCAAATTTAGTTTGACAAGGGCACATCAGTCTGAGTGGGTCATGGACGCACGCCTGGAACTGCATTTCCCCCCTGGAACGTTCACAGCATGTTGGCAGAGCTAAAATCACAATTCATCGCCACGCTGGCCCTGCCAACAGTCATTTGCCCAGGTGCCAGGTCTGAGCATTTTCTTGGATGAAGAATGTGGCGTACATTGCCAGAAAGACCTGCACAGACGAGATTGACAGCAGAGAATTTATGATCTCGCCCCCTTTCTCCTTTTCCCTTGCTAGCATTCCCTTTCAGTAATGGTCTTTTCCAAACCTGGCTATCCCTCTTATGTCCCCTAACTATCTTTCCTATCTTTATCTTCCCTAACTATATTTGACTATTACTGTGCCTAATGCCCTTATCCTAATTTAACTAAAAAAATTTTTTACTCTTTCCTTCCTTCTTCCATGCATCCACCTATCAGACTTACATGAATACTTCCGTTTGTCCTTTCTTCCATCCTTCCACAGGCATGCCGTAAAGCAGAGAGGAGATGGAAGCATGATCGTCTGACTGTCTCTTGAGATTATTAAAAAGTGTCTGGTTAAGTTTCAGAGTGCTGCTAAATCAATTAGATCAAAACATTTTTCACAACTGATTACTTCAAAATGTCATAGAACTAGGATTTTATTCTCCACAATAAATTCAGTAATTAATCCAAATTCACACTTTTCTAAGGAGCCGTCAGCAGGGCTCTGTTAGAGATTTTTGACATTTTTTATTGATAAAATCAGTGCCATTCATTTGTCTTTTACTTCACATCTCTCAGACCTCTCTTTGAACTAGCCTGCTGGTCCATTTTTATTTTGTCATTTTCAACATGTCTCTTTAATTGAACTCTCTGATCTCGTTAAAAAAATTTAAGCCTACTAACTCCTCACTGAATGTTGTTCCCTCTGAGATCATAAAAGCAGCCTTTCCAGTAATTTGCCCCAGTGACCAAATGTTAATTAACTCATCTTTGGACACTGGTGTGGTTCCGAACTGATTTAAGTATGTGGTTGTTCAGCCTTTGCTTAAGAAGCAAGGTTCGAATGAAAGTTCCTTTAACATTTTTTGGCATGTCTCAAAGTTATAATATTTGTCAAAGATTTTAGAAAGTGTTGTGCAATTACAGTTGGTCACATTCTTAAATACAGTGTATTTATTAAAACCTTTTCAATCTGGTTTCACTGTTTATCACAGTATGGAGTCTGCAGTGTTCAATGATATTTATTTGCAGTTGATTCTGGTAAAAATACGGAATTGATCTTACAGCCACCTTAATATTCTCATTTGCCGTTTAGAGCATCTGATCGGTATCAGAGACATCACAAGACAGGTCTTTTTCTGTAGAGCTAGGAAAGTTATCCTCATTATCTGCCTCAATTATTAGTGGAGTACCTCAGGGCTCTATTCTGGGACCTCTTATTTTTTACTTATATATGCGCCCACTGGGAGATATTATCAGGAAAGCAAAATGTTTTTTTCATTTAAATGCTGATGATACACAGTAGTACCTGATTATGTCTTTAGGAACAGTTTTCATCAATTATGAGTCATTTCCAAACTTAAATCATTTTTGTCTTTTCAAGATTTGGAGAAGGTTATTCATGCTTTTATTTCCTCATGTTTAGATTACTGTAATTCACTGTACTCATGTCTTCCTCAGTTATCGCTTTCATGCCTCCAGTTGGTACAAAATGCAGTTGCAATGCTGCTGACTGTTGCAAAGAAATATGATCATGTCACTCCAATTTTCGCTTTTCTTCACTGGCTTCCGGTCCATTTTAGAGTTCAGTTAAGATTCTGTTGTTTGTTTTTAAAGCCCTTAACAATCAAGCTCCATCTTACTTTAACAATCTTATTATTCCTTTGTCATCTACCAGACTTTTAAGATCCACTGACAGGGCTCTATTATCTGTCCCTTGTTCCAGTTTGAAAACTAAGGGTGACCGAGCCTTTTCAGTCACTGCCCCCCGTCTGTGGAACCAATTGCCTCTAGACTGCTGCCTTACACCTTCCATTACCATTTTTAAATTGAGATTGAAAACTTATCTTTTTCACCTTAGCATTTTGATTCCAATTCATTGTTGTTTTATTGTCTGAGTTGTTTGGTTATTTTCTGTGTTTATTTTTCTCTTTTAATTTTAACTTTACTATGTTTAAGCTATAAAAAGTACAAATTATTTTAATTTCTGAGTATATTCTAGTTTATTAGTCTTTCTTTCTTTCTTTCTTTCTTTCTTTCTTTCTTTCTTTCTTTCTTTCTTTCTTTCTTTCTTTCTTTCTTTCTTCCCTTCTTTCTTTCTTTCTTTCTTTCTTTCCATCCTTCCCTATTTTACCAATTTATCCATTATTTCCTATTTTCTTCCACCCATCTTTTCTTTCCTCCCTCCATCATTCAGTAAATTAGTCTTTATTTCCATCTCTTTTATTTTTCTGTCATTTTTGTAACAGTTCATCAGTCCATTACTTTTCTTTTAAACACCATTTCATAATTCTTTACTTTATCAATTTATCATTGCTATTTCCTAATTTCACTCTTCCTTTATTTTACCATCCCTCCATCCTTTGGTACATTAGCTTTTCTTTCTTTCTTTCTTTCTTTCTTTCTTTCTTTCTTTCTTTCTCTTGGTCTAATGCTCTTACCATAACCCGAATGGCTCCCCCACCATCCAAACGCTCTTATCCTCACCTGCCTAGCATTCTCTCTCTTTGTCTGCCATTCTGCCTCATATTTATTCCTCCCTGTTTATCCTCCGCTCGTATGTGCGCCATAAAGTAGACCATGGAAAACAGGCCAGGATGCTAAGGGATAGAGGATAATGGAGGAACTGTCTCATCTGCTCATTCCCTCTATTCATTTAGATCTGTCATTATTCGCTCACAGTGCAAGCAACAATGGAGAGTACTTTGGTGTCATCTGCAGAGTGAGAACACACATGTGCAGAACAGCAAGGCATTGCCCAACAACATCTTCAAATAGTACTTTAAAAGCAGTTTTCCCTTTTAAACTCTGATCTCAGGTTTCCCAGCTTGCTAATTACTTCAATTAATATAAAAAAAAATCCACTTTGTTAAACACTGAACAAATGTGTTACAAAGGTTCTGTCCTTGTGTGATACTGCAGCTTTAAACTTTGCCCACGGCTTTTGCACTCACGCAGAATACACTATCGTTAAACAAACTGTATGAGGCTAGATTTTTACTCATATAAACATCACATTAACCATCAATCCTCTAGGGCGATTTGTGAAACATTTTCACACATTTGAAGTTTCAGGCAAAAAAGGTGAATCCTAATTAGCCTGCAAATCACTGGCATGGGTTTCACCACTATGCTACGTTGTTTTGAAACTGTGCTTGTTAGTGTCGCTCATTATCTCGCAATGAGTGAATTGCAATCATTTGTTCAAAAAACTACTTGTCATTAGCATTTCAAACAGAATGACTAATAGACATACCTGTCACGAATGCCACAGATGTCAAACTGGATCTTGCTGTAGTTTCCCAGCAGGCCTTGCTGCACCAGGTAGAAGTTGATTGGCTGGTTGTTAATGATAACAGAGCGTATGCAGCCTTGATAGGCCAGTGTCGGATTCCGGCAACCCTGATTGGTTAATACTGATGGGCAACCTGCATAAAAATAATTATCAACAGAAATAATAGATGATAAATTGTGGCAGTGTAACCAGGGTCATTGTAGTTTACTAAAACTAAAACCACAAAAACAAGTGCAGTAACTGTAATAAAAACGTATTTTAGATCCTTGCCGAGGAAACATTTGACATTTTAGTTTAACTTGATGTACTAAAAGAAGAAGCTAAAACTGAAATACAAATAATCAAAAACTACATAGACATTACAAAACACACAAATCTAAATTACATAAGTTATAATAAATGCTATTTAATTAAACTTGAAAAAAAAACAATTAAATCTAAAATATAACAAAATATACAAATAAAATATAATTCTAACAATTAATAAAAAACTATAAAATTATCTCTGATACTAAAATACTAAAACTGATCCTAAAGTAATTTTATGTAAAGAAACGTACTATAAACAGAATCATATAAATAAAAAAAACAATAAAAACAATGAAGTTAAAAATAAAATAAAGCTTTAATTTAAATATATTTTTTTATGAATATTATCTCTCAATGTCAAATATTTAATTGGTCCTAAAATACTATAGTCTTCAGTTTTGCATAATATCATTTCATTTTCTTTTCTTTTCACTTTCGGCTGAAATGTGTGTGTATTCTTCAGAATTAAGCGTCCAGTAATCCACGATAAAGCTCGCAGGATAAAGAACCTAAAGAAGTGGATTTTCTAATTACAACCCACACAATTTGGTTGTATGTATCAATGCTTTTAATTGTAAAACTAAAGGCATAGTTTGTTTGTGTAAATGCACTAGCACCCTACCTCCAATTAGCAAACTCCTCCCAGGCTGTGCGATGTCCTTCAGCTTCATGGTGGACGGTGGCTTGTCGTCCACTGAGAGGGAAACCTGGAAACCTCCCACGCTAATGGTTACCGTGTGCCATTGGCCGTCACTCAGAGCCTGACCTGGCAGAGGAAGACACGGAGCGATGTTACGCCTCAAATGCTGCGCATTAATCAGGGCGAATGATTGACAGATCTGGGGTTTGTGCGCTGGAGCTCAACGAGTTAATCTGCATATGTCAGCCCGACAGAGAATCCACTATTTCCCTTGAGAAGGACGTGCAGAGATTTCAGTTTGCCGTCTGCGATGGCAGCCTGCCAGGCAGCCGCATCCAAAATTCAGTCGACATACAGGTGTGTCTGCCAAAGAGTGTTTTACAACTAAAAATCCTGTTTGAATTCTCGGTAAACGATTTTAGGGTAAACGTACGCGTGTGGGATTGGATTTTGTTCACGCTGTGTATGGCGGAGACGCAAATATGAAGACAAGCGCATAACCTTGTATATTTATCCCTTGGAGGGTCTTCCCTTTCACATCTGCTGTTCTTAATTTAAGCTAATTATAATTAGACTAAAGGGGTGTTAGTATCAACAGCCGTTTACAGCGACAAAACCAGTATATTGTTGTATAGAGTATAGAGGTGGCATATTTGAGACAAAATACCACTAGTAATAGCTACTACAATTGTTCTTTTAATAATTATAATAATAACTATTTTATTCTTTTTAACACAAGTATAATTATTAATGTTATAGGTATTTTTATAAGCAACACTTTTAAAAAGATTGTAAATTGTATTATTAATATTATTTAAAATATGTCTAATAATAATAAGAGTTGTTTTACAATAATGATGATGATGATAATAATGATAACATGTTTTTTTCTCATGCAGGTGTCTCTGCCAAATAGTTTGAGCTGTTGATAACTTTATATTGTGTTGTGGTGGTTAGCTCCGCCTACAATGAAATCTCATTGGTCCAAAATCCAACATCACAAAACTGTATAATAAACAAGAGACATGCTCTGATTGGCTGCAACTGTATCGAATTATGCAGATTTATTTTTACTTATAGAAAAAAAAATTATAATACTGTGTGACATGATTAGGAAAATAGTACGCCTAAAATACACCTTTTCGAATATTTTGATTATGTATATTAATATGGAATGGATAAATCAATATATTAGTTGTTTTATCTTTTTAAAATAATGTTTATGATGATGATGATGATTACGAAGTGTGTTGGGACTAATCTTTTGTTTATTTTTTTATAATAATAATAATAAAAATAATACTTATTATTATAAAAATAATTTGAATATTAATCTAATAATATTCATTTTTATGATTATTATTTGAATCACAACACTATTTAGTGTTTTCTGGTCGAGGAGATTTGCGTTGACAAGCAGAAGGTTGTAGGTTCAAACCCCACAATATTCAAACTTCAGAAAGACACACATGTACACTAGTACATCTCACCGATGACTATATCAGAGCTTTGCAATGCTG
This sequence comes from Carassius auratus, assembly GCF_003368295.1. NCBI lineage: Eukaryota > Metazoa > Chordata > Actinopteri > Cypriniformes > Cyprinidae > Carassius > Carassius auratus. Next base: position 26,382,109 of record NC_039264.1, on the reverse strand, counting down.
ATCTGTGGTGTGTGAGTCTAAGCTGGCCATGAACGAGAAGCAAAAGCAGTCTCTCCGACTCCCGCCTCAGCCAGGCCGACAGTAGCATCCCTTCCCGGTTCCACGTTCGGAACTGGAACGTCACTGACAGTGTTTCAGTGGCAGCATCCAAAGGAAGGGACAGGAAACTGCTGCTGGAGCTTAAGAAGGTGGCGGATACCAGTTGAGGCTCTGAGCAGGTAAAAGTCACGTTCCCCTGAAACAACAGGTTGTGAGAGGGTTAAAATAGAGTACTAGATTAAAAATTAAATTATATATATATATATATATATATATATATATATATATATATATATATATATATATATGAGATGGTATGTAGAAGTATTTTTGGTGTAGCAAATATTTCAGTGTTTGCTCAATAACAAACAATTTTTCCTCATTCTAAACACAAATCCATGCAAAAAGATGTTCTTTTCCTTCTTTGACAGGTTTTGCCCGCAGGCAGGCAGACTGAGCGACATGGGAATAAACAGTAAGTCATGTGTCAGGACTTCGAAGACTGCAGGTCTCAATGGAAACAGAATAGGGGGCTGTTTTTAAACCAACAGTCCAATGTTACTGGACTATATAGTGGACAATCCATTGATCCGTCTTTCTGTGTGGTCTCAGACAGCAAGCCACAACAGGACCGCTCCGGACTGTCAGCCTATCGCATGGTGAACCGCTAGAGGAAAAAGAATGTGTTTGGATTCTTTAAGTAAGAAGGTGACAGCGAGCTAGCTGAACACAATCCAATAAAACCCCAAACACCACAGAAACACCACAGCCTGCGATGACACACTTTACTTTGTCTAGAAGGAAATACAACTGATTAAATATTTGCATTACTTGTTTACTTCTGTAAAAAAAAAAAATAAATAAATAAATAAATAAATATATATATATATATATATATATATATATATATATATATATATATATATATATATATATATATATTAGGCCTGTCACTTTTAGTTCGAAAATCGATTGCACGATCGATCGGACCAACCAAAAAAAGTTTCGAAAATGAAAATAGGTATTCGATTTTAACCAAATATGTACACTATTAATTTTAAAAGAATTAAACAATTAAAAATATAGATGTAACAAAACTCACAAACAAGCAGAAAAAGAAAATAAAGAATTTCCGAAAGTGCAGTATGCATTGCGAAAGCTTGATTTTAAATACCAGCAATTTTACGCGCCTACAAGACCCAGTGACGTCGAAAGCGACCTCTCTGTGTTCACACCAAACGCGAATAGAGTGTCTGGCGCGAATGATTTCAATGTCAAGTCAATGTAAAGACACGTTTACGCGCGTCTGGACGTCTCGCGGCGCGGTAGACGCGAATTCGCCTCATTTGCGCATCTAGTTACAGGAGATAAAGGAAACGTTTTATTTTTTAGACATGGAAAATCGATTCTACAATCAATTCAATGAACACTTATGTCTTAAAAATCGAAAAAGATTTTTTCACAAAAGTGACATCCCTAATATATACACACAAATACAAATGAAAAATATATTATTTATTAATAATAATTATAATTAATCACAGCAGCTGGGTTATTAGGTTATTAGGCTGCTATTCTGCTGAACGTAAAGCTCCTCGTCACCTGTATCTTTTCTGCACTTGTTTGACTAGATAAATATAAGCAGTTCTTGTAAAGACAAAAAAAGATAGAAGCAGGAGTTGTGAGTGGGTTGGCTGACCCTAGCTCTGCCCCTGCATGAATTACATTAAATATTTTTAATGCATCAAACTGAAAGAAATCACACTGAAGTTAACACCCTGATTTTGACAGCACTAATTCAAATGCAATATATAGAGATTAAAAAAAAGGTCTTAGACTTTTTGACCCTAGTAATCCCAGACACAGTGTATCCCACATATGCTCTGAAGCCCCACTATGATCACACTAGTCACTCAAGAGACACCATGCCTCATTGCCTGGCTCTAATTGGGCTCCGAAGGCCCCTTAGGAGTCTGTATATTTGCCTTGCTGAAAACTTACTGCATAATTGAGAGAGAGAGAGCGAAGGTGTCCGCTGTGAAAATCTCAGAGGGTGGCACAGACTAAGTGGGACTCGGTCCTCTCCGTCATTAGTACCAGAGTCCCGCTCAACTCCCTCCCGGTCCATTAAAGGATGCAATATCCAGCATGTGGGCCAGATTAATGGCTGCAGTGATTAGCTGTGCTCTGGTGTAGTCCACTGCACTGATGTGACATGATATGACAGCCGACGACAAGCCATTACACGTAATCACAGTGGGGAAACGGCCGCTAACAATACGAGACCATAAGAATGGCAACTCGCAAAAGTTGCTTGATCTAGAGGACTGCGATTCCTCAAGCCTCAGAACTGGAAAATTGGGAACAGTAAAGCAGGACTGTGGATTTATATTTGGGTGCGGTATCATATACAATTCTGTCATTATGTCCAAATATTCCTAATAAAACAGCCGCTTAAAAAAAAGAGTGCATCTGTCTATCTATGTTCTATATCCATCTCTATCTATTTAGTTCTATTTTTCAATGTCTATCTATATCCTTCTAGTTCTTTAACCATCTTTATCAATCTAATTCCATATCTTTATATATATCTACTTCTATGTTCATCGTTTATACATCCATCCATCTATATTCATCTAGGTATCCATTTCATCCACCTACCCACTCATCCATCCATCCATCCACTTCTTAATCAATATGAATCAAGGACTCCATCCATCCATCCATCGTCTCTTAGTCTACAAGACCATAAACCTTCAAATTGCAAATAAATCAACCATAAAAACAAACCTCTGGTGACTCATTACTTTAATCTACAATTAAAATGGTTTATTTATGGTTAATATCTCAATACAACCAAAACAATAGGAAATAATATGGACATATGAACATCACACTTGTGTTGCAGTCAGATAAGCAGAAACATGTCATTAGTCAAAGCCACCCCTCTCATTAAAACCGCTCCTTCGTCTCAAAATGACTGTAATTTAGTCCCCAGACCTTCAGTGAGGTACGGTTTTATGAGATATTCATGAGCGGATCATTTATGAGGTGTAATCTAAGGCCAGAGCAGCTCTTGGAGACTGATTGCCTTCCTTTTAAAATATATTTTAATGACAAGGCTCTCAGCGCTGTGGGAATAATGCGGACAAAACCACAATTCATTCTCTTAAAAAGCTCCCTTGTGGCGCCATAGTATACTGGCAACGGCTCAAAAAACTCCAAATGGCTCCATTTCTCTCCCTGCTGACCCATCCCACAGAGAACTAAACCAGCCGCTAAAATGCATTTCTGGAAAAATGCAGGTGAAGACTAATGAGAATGAAAATATAAATCAATATCTTTACAAACACTGTTTGTGCACAAACTACCAATATTCATCACAATCCACAGACTTGGCTTTAGAAAGTTCTGGCACCTTTCCATGCTGGTGCTATTAGGGGAAAAAATCACTAAATACTCTGGTCAACAACCATCCATTATGGACAGGATGGGATTGCTAATTCATCAAGACCTGTGGAAATTGTTCTTTTTTATGGCTTTTTCATGGCCTTGACAACAACAATAACAAATGTATGAGATGATCGACAATAAATGGACAAGATAAAAGTTCTCACCACACTGTAGATTTGAGGTTTGCGTCGTTTGGCTAAGTCTATGATGTTGACTCCGTTGTAGTAGAGGTTCTCCATACAGCCATGGAAGTTTTTCCGCAGGAACGTGCCTGGTTTTCCAGGAAGTGGGATTCCTCCAAAGCTGAGCTTTGTGAAATGAATGGGAAAACAGCAGCGATGGAGAGGTTTTACAACATGGTGGGAAACGTGTCCAATTATTAGTCAAGTGATTCATCGCTTTAGGTATTATGCTCTTGACAAATAAAAATTACATGATTAATATCACCATGTTTCCACTCTATAGGCCAACATGTTACAGGTAGAATGGCCCCATTTGCAGCATTTTTTGCACTCTTTTTTGGGTTGAAATAAAATAAAATAAAATACAATAAAATTATAAAAATTACTACAACTAGTAAAGCGTATTTCATAAAACTCTCTTTGAAATGTAACAAATATAAACAAAATGTATTCTTCTTGTTCTTATTATTATTACATATACTTGCATAATTAATACATTTCTCCTCAAAGTGCAACATAAACAATTTGCTGCACTTCTTTACAATCTAAAATAAAATCATTATAAAAAAATAGTAATTCACTTCAATGCACTTTAAAAAAAAAGTTAACTGAATTGAATTGTTAACTGTCTAAAATTATTAAATTTTAATTAATAATAAATGCATGCAATAAACATTAATTAAATATAAAGTAATAAATTAAATATATCGTATTTATTATAAATTGACTCAAAAAAAAAAAAAAAAAAACATTGTCCAGGATGACACGTCAAATCTGTTTTCCTAGAAAAGACTGTAATTGTATAATAAATTCTGATATTTTAATATCTGCTTGAAGTTTCGTGTCCTCAAACCTAACAGCAATGAACTAGAAGCTGCAAAACTTGGGGTCTTTAATAAAAACTACCGTTAAGGATCTCTATATGGCGCTGCTAAAGTACTGCGCAAAAAAAAAAATCAGAAATAAAACAATGTAAAGTAAATCCTTCTCACCTCATAATCAACCTCTAGTGAATCATCCAGCCCACCTGTCCTCACGTGTTTGGTTAGTCTGTCCACAGTGAAGTTGATCTGTTTGTTAAACCGCTCAATCAGGACGGAGTGCCAGTGCTGGTCGTCCAGAAGACTTCCCAGAAACACAGAGACATGGACACTGCTAGGGTGCGTCTTAGCATCATCTTGAGAGAAAACGAGAAATTAAGTATTAAATAAATAATATTTTAGTGTCATTGTTTATGTTTTACCTTGGTATATCTATTTTTTATGCTTGAGACATTTACTAACAACATACTGTTTCTTATTTTAATACTTCTTAGCTTTTATTTTATGTTCATTTCATTTTTAGTTTAAGTTTTAGTCCTTTTATTTTGCACGTTTATCTTTTTTTTCTATTTTCGGTTTTTGATAATTTTAGCACTCCAAGTTCTTATTTCTGTTTTATTTTAATTAGATACACTTGAAATCGTTTTAGTTTTAAATAATCTTATCTAACAACACCAACACTTACACAGGTGCACATAACTACCATTTATAACATGCTACTAAATGAAGCCAAATTAAAATGTTGTCAGAAGCAAAGATTTTATCAGTTGCTAATTTTACAGCATCTTTATAAAGGGCAGCCTTAGAAAGAAAATTATCAAACGGCCTCTTTTTCAGCACATTCTCAAAACGAGCCATAAATAGCTCAGGAAAGGTGTGCCTTGTGCTGTCTCCTCTGTTTGATCCTTCTGAACTTCCTGGAAAGGAACCTGCTGTATTGATGATAAAAGAACAGAAAGAACAGCCTATCTTGACGAAGTGAGAGAAGCCTGTAAGGAACATGTTCAGCTCATTTTTCACCATAAAATCAAAAGAAAGAAGTATGAAATTATATTTTGCGTAAAGAAAAGTAAGCTTATTTTTAGCACCATTAATATTCGTCGAATTGTCACTGTCACGCAACTACCGCTGTGCTGGAGCGAGGAGACTTCAACCATATAATATTTTCACATATAACATCTCAAAATGCAAATAAAATGGTGAGAAGGGACGCCGTTTACTTTTTGTGGTTCTGGAATTCTGTCACACAAGTGACAGAAGTGTAGGAGACGTAGGAAATTTCAAACATACACTTTTAATAAAATTCAAAGGAAACAGGTAAACACACGTAGCAAAGGATGACATAAACAATTCCAGAGCAGGGAGAACAGAACGGGGTCGAACTCAAATAGGGCAGATAACGATTGGCAGACAGGTGATGAGGACAACTAATAACAAAGGCTGCGTTTACACTTGGCATTAACATGCGGCCTTTATCTGGATGTTGTCCACATACACATTGAAAAGACAAATATAAAGGCACTTCTGATTGGAATGTGTGACCTGGTCCAGAGGAAGTTGAGGGAGCATTGTGATCAGATCTCAGTGTAATGTAAACACAATCCAGTCTGCATTCACAAGTGGACATCAAGCAAAACCCCGAAGCCCAACCACTCTCTCTCGCAAACTGTCCAAAAAGAGACGGAGAACACCTGCATGGAGCTCTAGTTAAACTCCTACACTTATCTTTGATTTGTAAAACGTCCCGCGACTGTAAATGCTTTAAGAAAACCCACCACTTCAGGTAAGCTTAGCACTGGGCCATTCTCTGCAGACGTATTTAAATATTGCATGGGAAAGACAGGTCCAATCGGTTATCCAGATAGAAAAGTCAGCTGATGCAGCCAAGTGTAAACGCATCGTGTTCTGATTGACTGCTGATCTGATCTGCTTGATCGGATCACGGTGATCGCATGTTAATGCCAAGTGTAAACACAGCAAAGGAACAGGAGATTACTAATAATGGGAAAAATAACTGGAAGGAGCAAATAAGGACAAACAGGAATTAAAACACACGTGACAGTCACATTAATTTCATATCAATTAAGCACATTTTTTAAAAAGGAGAAACACCAAATTATTGGTGTCAGTGAATTTGAGAAGAAAAATATCTATATATATTAATTATTTGTTTCATTTCTTTAAGTAATTAAATCATTTTCTGATTTTCGGAAACATACACATTATAGTGAGATTTACCCATGAAGGATACAATATACATCATCTGAAATTAGCTTTGAGAGGTTTTTGTGGCTCTCCGATACAGGATGAATGCAAATGTAAAAGAAAAACATCGTCCTGATAAACAGCATCAACATCATCTCAGTTCGGTATACTTAGCAATCAGAGCTCGCCGCCGCTCTTAGCGTAACATGCAACTTATTCCATCCGAGTGCTGGTGCTAATTGAACACGAGGCTTGGAAAGCGCTTAGACTCTACATTAGATCGCTCTTTGTGACAGCTCGATACACTTTTATGTGATTACCCTGCAGATTTGGCGGTCTTAATCAAATCTTTGTTTCACAACTGCCTCTCATGTGATTACGGTAAGATGCTACGATTGTGCCTGTGAGTCCTCTTGCTACAGTGAAAGAGCTCTACAAAACCCAAAGATGCGGAATAACCTAAACACATTGCTTTGAATCTCTCCAAAATGGGTGTTTTGTGGCTTTTAATTCACATATGTTAAATCTGAGGATAATTTGCACGCTAGAGTACTGAAACATTATTTTGTACAATTTGCATACTTTCTCTCATGAATGAAAACACAGATATAGTCCCTGGACACACTAAAGCGAAATGCTCCTAAAGATCATATCACCATAAAAAGCTATTAAATAATGAAAATTAAATATTTCCAAGTTTAAAATAAAAAGGTAATTTTGAAATAGTTGAAAAGGGGGAAAAAAAACATATAAACGCTTTTCTGAATTAGCCCGCACTGTGGCAATGCTGAGAATGCATTACAAATGTATGCCACAATTCTGAATATGAAAATGCATGAAATTAAGAGGCTATAGAGTGCTCTCACTCACCCAGATTGATATGCAGGGCTAGTCGGCCCTTATGCAGCTCTAGGGTGATGTAATCGCCTCTTTGTCCCTCTCCATGCACAAGGACCCCATCCGCACGCTGGCTCTTAAACCGTAGAGAGATGACGTCTTTCACAGTGCTGGTGGACTTCTGATTAAACCGGTACAACAAAGAGCTCCTGCCGTTGAAGTCTGCAACATCCGACTCTGAGAAATGGAAGGGAAAAGGGAATCAATCATGGTCATAAATGCTAAGCAAGATATTATTTGAAAAAAAGAAAGAAAAAAAAGAAAATATTTCGTACAATTTATCAATGAATGTTTATCTAAACAATGCTTTTACATTCTTTTATAAACACAAAACAATTAAAAGCTAAAAATCTAAGTAAAACAAAGTACAAAGTGAAAAAGAATAAAAATAAAATAAAACAAAGCACAGCAAAACAAAACAAAATAACACTATAACTAAAACAAAGCAGTTAAAAGAAAAGGAAAATAAAACAACAGCAAATTAATAATAATAATAATAATCAAACAAAAGCAAACAACAAACACACACACACACACATACACACACACACACACACACACAAATAAAACAAAACAGCACAATGACAACACAACTATAACAACAACAACAAAGTGAAGTTTAAATAAAATAGCCCTTGAGCTCTAGTAAAACACAATCAAAGTACTAAAGAAGATAAGAAGAACCAGAATGATAAACAATAAGACCTGTCTTGAGAGATAGGGTCAGTTTATTTGATCTTATTACCTTCTTCAAAACTTTGGCCAGAATTTAAAGAAATATGAAGCCTGTCTTGAAGCAACCCTTCAGAACAAATTCTACCCTGGGCTGTAAAAGGCAGAGATGTGGATTTTGACCCGGGCTCAGAGTTCAGACATTACATTTTTGCTCTCTTTCTCCATCCCTCTCCTCACCGGATGCCGGAGTGCGAGAGACTGAAGCTAACTAGCCGTGACAAGCAAAGCCTCGCAAAGAGCTCGGAGCCGTCTGCTGAATATAGAACTAACACAGAGGGTCCAAGAACATCAGCAAGTGCAATGAGGCTGAGTTAGATAAAGGGGGGAGATCAGACGAGAATGTGTTTGGTTTTCGTCTTTTGCACGAGTTGACGTCTTGATGGAGGCGCAATGTGTGGCAAGATGAAATGATAAGGAAATATAGCTTTATCTCAACGTCTTTCAATCAAAGAGGCACAACAATAATCACCAAATAACCATAGAAGTTATATAAATGATGATCTTGAGAACTGAGAGGATAGAAAGAGAAGAAGTTGAAATTACTGCAGTTTTTTTTATTTTATTTTTTTTTGGAGGGGGGTTGGTTTAATGCATATTGTATAATCCTTCCTGAGGGCAAAGAACAAAAACAATGAAGTTCAAACTCGCGACTGCATCTGAGCTCTCCCAGAAGGCTCGCTAAACATAACACACCGTGGATTCACATCATGATTGAATAATTTATTATTTAGGATTGTACATGGCAAAATAAACATAATTTATATACTCTGCATATAAGATGAAGAATGCCTTTCCACGGCTCAAGGTCACTTTAACATAGTGCTATACGAGACATTTACACACCCATGTACATAGTACATACACAAAAGGCCACATATACTGTAGCCACATATCTTACAATCTTAAAATTCAATGCTGATATTGAAATCCCATGGTTTCAGACTGATAAAAAAAAACACAAAAAAAACGCATTTTTGTTTCCAAGAATTTCCCCAATCACTCAGCACAGAAAATGTGGGTGAAAAATGTTTATATTCTGTGTGGGCCTGCTTATTGCTTAAGAGACACACAAAGTTGTCGGCAAACTCAGAATTAGACCTCACTTTATCTGTGGGTCTCTTGGTGGCATCAACACAGCGGTGCTCCAGTGTGAATTAATGACTGTACAGGGACAAACATACACACTTATGCTCTTGCTACACACTCCCTATTTCCGACGTACACACACAAACAGTTTATACCACGAAGCCGCGGCCTTAAATTGCAGTTAGCAGCAGAGGCGCTTGACAGATTTAAAACTAATTGACTTCAGGAGCATTTCAGCAGTGCATGAATAAGGCCAACACACCACAGAGGACGTCCAGTTTATCCCACAGAAGACAAATATGAAATACGTAGAGGGAGACCATGTGCTATACTGAACGTGTGCATTCATATTCTTTTTTAAGACTCAGACATGTTTGAATTCACTTTACCCTCCATTAGACGTCACGTTTTCTTTCATGTTTGTCGTCTGTATTTCTTCCCTGGAGTTCGGTTGGCAGACATGTTCATATGTCCTTTGTGCTAACATTGAGCGCTGCTGTGTGAAGCCATTGTATGTTTGGCGCACACTAGCGCAGGGCTAATTATAAACGTAATTACCAAGCACTAATTCACTCCTTGATTCATTCAAGGATTGCATCTTTTGGAATGCAAGCCGTGCTAACGCCGATGCTAACCTGCCAGCGGTCTGACTTTGAAAAAGCACTAGCGTCTCTGTTATCAAACCCTATTACTGAAATACTGTGTGGTCAGCACCCACTTATCATGTTTGATCAACACGGTAAACCGAATCGCCCCCATCGGTGTCACATTCCGCCCTATCTCACAAAATTAACGTTTAGAGAATAAACATGGCGGTGATAGGTCGGCGAGTCGAGCTTTGAATTGACAATCGGTCTTGCTAGTGCACAGACTGCAAATACAAAGCACCTGAGGAGAGGCTGAGAGAAAAGAAACAAGGTGGGAGTAGGGGAAGGAAAAGAAAGTAAACGAGCACTAGCAAGACTGCTTTATAAATATTTCAAGCGCAAGGCGTGTGGCCCTGGCTACCCTTGAGGTAACCGATTGATTGTTACTCTGCACTTTGATACCCAGGGAAGGCAGGTCTAAAGCAACTCAACCCGACTGCAGGAAAAAAAAAAAAACATTACAGTGAACTAGCCAGACTAGCTGAACTTTTGAAACCAAAGCTTTCTTCCCTCAAGCTATATCAGTACGATTGTATGTGCAAGATGCACATGATTGCTTCATTTAATGCGCTTCCAGCTCCAAAAGATTTGAAGAAAATCGTTCTGCTCTGGAAATATGTGGAAATATATTGCTGGACTGATTTAACTGGTTGGCTTGTACAATAAAGCTAAAATTTAAATAGAACTACATTTCCCATAAATCTATGTGGCAGCATAAAGGCCTGTTCACACCTTCAAAACAATTAAATCTGACTTTAACATCTGATTTACGAAGCACAAACAAATACGAAACAAATGGCAGAAGGGTTGTACAAAAATGCAAATTCACTCTCTGACAGTAGGTGGTGCTTTTAAAGCAGAAATACCCTACAATCAGTATTTACGTGTTTTCAAACAGCAGTTCATAGTTTTAAGAATGCTGTGTCTATCAAACAACACTAAATACAAGATTACAAAGACCAATGCATTAACAGCCTTGAATTCAAATTAAAATGCTTATTGTACTAAATTTGAGCACTGAGCATTTGTCTTGTTGTCAACAGAATGTTAGAATTGCAATGCATTCCATTTTGTGGAATACATCCGAGTAAAATGACAGGGACTGATTTTTAATAAATAAATAAACAACAAATAACATGAGCAAAAATAGACAGAATGAATTTCCACTTCATCCCAGCTTTAATTCTGAATACATAAAGCACAAATTACATACCAAATGTACATTCAGTACTCACTGTATGCACAGCCGTAGACCTCCACTCTGAGCCCCATCCATCCCCCGGGACTCCAGTCCACCGGCAAGAACCGCAGAAATCGTGTTCTTATGGAGTGTGAGAGCTTGTGGTGAACAGTCCCATCTGAATTTGTATTTCCAGGGAAAGTCTACAGAAGGAAATAAAAATTGTTAGTTTGCCCAACAGTAACTTTTCCATGATCTGGCCTTAGTATGTACACTTCACGTGTTAATAAATCATTACAACATCAACAGGGAATTTATGTGATGAGGAATTTTGCACGAGTCACATATTTTGCTAATGTGACCACACCTTAATGCTAATGTGTTACTGCTCTCCAACATTAACTGTATTTAACGTCTTGTGAGTTACGATTTTGTAAACTTTGAGACATTTTTAAATGTATTCAGCATCTAAAGTGCACTTGTTAGCTTTGTGCATTGTTGGCACTCCTGTGGGAATGTTTGGCTAGTTAGCATGTGCTCCCTCATTCTATTTCAAATGATATAGAAGTAACTGGGAAAGTACGGTTAGCTTTCTGCAGGTACTTTAGCCAATTTAGTCTCAATTAGCATTTAGGTTTACCTCAAAGAAACTCTTCCAAAGTCAGAGAGTTGATTATCTATACATAGAGCTGAACTCTTGCCAAGCTGCATTTACCTATGATTTAAAATACTAACACAAAAAGTTAGCGGGGTGCCGCTGGCAGCGTTAGTTTCTTTAAGCTGCACTCAAAGTGTCGCTGCTAATCTAAACCTCCAGGTTTAGAATAGCTGGGGGTCCTACCTCCAGCTGTAGAGCCTACCAGAAAAATGGCATGACCAGGAGGCACCTACCGCTCTGTAAAAATGTTCCACTTCTTTTAATCTTCTACTCATTAAAATGCTTCACACCTTCAAAGTCTTCCATTAAACTCCATTCTCAAACTAATCAGCACCTTTTTTCTCCTCCCGCTGGGTGAGAGATAAAAGAACCAAACATTAAACCATCAATGAACAAATAAATAAAGTTGTAATGAGATGAATTAGCCGCAGAAAATGTATACACCACCTCCACCTCCTCCTACAGCTCTCTGTGTTTGTTTAGCTCCGACGATTACATTAGCAGGAATCCAAGCTTTCGTAATGAGAGACGACGAAGATGGCAGGTTAGATCTCAGTAATGTTTCGCCCCAGATCTCTTCGAGCCGGGCTAAATAAGAACGCCGGGGAATGATGGAGCTTTGAAATGACTAGTATTGATTCAGAAGAGGAGGGTGAAGCCCATTTGTTTGCCTGTAAGTGTGGAGGCAATGCAACCGCTGTCTCTTGTGGCGCAAGGGCCGTGCCGATCGATTCCAAAGTTGTCAAAATAAAACTACCCCCCAAAAAAGAAAAGGTAATTGCAGTTGGGTAGACAAGGATTTCAGCTGCACTGCCAGTGACTGGTAAGGTCAGGAGACCATGAAATAAGTTTTGGGAGGGATATTAAAGCCACGCCACTCAAAATAGAGCCTGTATTTAATCTTAGTTTAGGCGATTAAGTGAAATTCAAGTCGGTAATTAAAATTTGAACATTTCGTGGGTGGCTGGTTTTCGATGTGTGCCAACAGTGTCTGACAGTGTATGGGAGGATGCATTCATTTATTCTAGTAAATTATTATGATTTCATTAAAGACACAGAGGCTTAATGATTATGGGTGTGTATGCATTTTATTCCAGTCATAAAAGCCCCCTTGATCCACATTATCCAGAAAGCTTTTACAGTACTTATCGCACCGGCTGAAGTACTAATGGTAAATGTATTAATAAAAGGGTGGATTATTTTTATAAGAGAACTTGGATAACTCACCCCTATGTTGTCGTCTTGTCTGAACTGCTTCCAAGCTCTTCCTGTGTCACTGTACAGCAACATGTAACTCGTAACCCAATCAGGGCTCCCGAAACGACCCTGGGTCGCCACAGCTGTGACCTCGACCCGCTCTCGCAGATCCACCTGTAGCCATCGTAGCCTGTCTGTTCGTTCTGGAGCCCAGCCACCACCTCCTAGCGCAAAAACAGAAGGGGTGCAATGCAAGGTACAAGCAACAAAAATTCAGAAGATTCAGCAACCAACCTGTGCAAGGTTGTCAGGCTGTAAGCTCATTTTAATTTTAAACTGTGGTCACCTTAGCAAAATCTTTAATGTTTTGCAAGGAAAAAAGTAACGATGAAGCACTGCTCACACAGAAGTCACTTTCAAACCAAGTAACTTTGTGTTGCTTAATGCGGCAAATCCCCATGACCAACCTGAAGGTAAAATTTGCAAGGGAAATCTTCTGCCATTGTGTGAAACTTCTGATTGCGTAGATTCTGATCGAAAAGTCTGGATTTAGTTCATGAGAATTTACTGAACAACTTTAATTTTGACCGCACTTTTAACTAAACATTTAGAAAAAGTATAATAATGCACAATTACTTTTACGAGCACAACAGAGTGATGAATTGTGAATATATTCAAATTGGTTCATTTGAAGTGAACTCTAAAATAAGTATTTCACTAAAACAAACTGTTTAAAACCTATTTATGACACTTATCGACTGAATGATTTGCGTTTACAGTGGACTTCATGCATTCACAATTGTTCCAGACCACACCAAGTGTATGGACATGAGGAAATGACATCATGATTCCCAATATTCTAAATAAATGATTCAATGAAATTATTCTGAATTCCCCAAAACTTCTTGACAGAAAGAAACCTTGGATGTTTCAAACTTAATGGCAGCTCACTTGTGCACAGCACAATGTTAAAAAGCAACAAAACAAGCTAGAATGCTATTTATAAGAAAAGCTATCAAGCTAATGATAAAACAACTTGTTTGAAAATGGATCCTGCCATGATACTGCAATTCCATTGATACTTTTGGCTAGCTTCTGCTCAATACTCTAGTTGATTAAGGAACGTTCCTTCATTAACAAAAGCTAAACTTTTAATTACAGGCAGAAAAGGTATTTGAAGCATTCAGCAGCCAGCCAAGCCTCAACTTCAGATAAGCCTGCCAAAAGAGCTTCTTTTAAGCCTGTCTGTTCACACTAATTAGCTCAGTAAATCTAATGTACATTGGCACTGTATCTATTAAAAGGCTGAGCAGATAGACAGCAAACCCAGCACTAGTCATAGCACAAGGAGCTGCTCCACTAACACATACTAAGCCAAACAGTTCGGTTTCACAAGGGTGTTCCTATCGCTGTCAGGCAGTAATTGACTATTTGGTCTACTTTTGACCTGTAGGTCAACTAAATTTCAATCAAATCCATTCTAAAACCAAAGTAAAGCTTTAAAAGCAAAGTTGTACTAGGTATTTATCCCTGCTGTGCCATATCAAAATGAAAGAAATTCATTTTTTGAAAGCACTGGAATGGACTCCAGCATGAACTAAACCGATGCGGTAAAATGTATTTTTATGGTCTTACCGTGTTTTTGGACATTCAAATAGAAATACCTTAAGTAAATACCATGGTACATAAACAAAATAATTATTCTGTGCCATCATTTATATCAAAATTACTCTGGTATTAGCATCACTGTACAATTCTGCCAATGAAAGTAATTTTATAGAAATCTAATAGAATTACTTGGGTTCTTTTCAACATTTTCACATTTTATGCCGGGATTACTCACCATCTCTTCTGTTGAGCTTGGCAAAATATGGCAACAGACTGTCAGAGGAAGACGAGGAGCTCTGGAATGACGTGGGAGGAAGAGCAGAAACCAGTGGCCCATTGCAGTGATCTAGAAAAACAGGAAATAGATTAACCAATCAGAGTTGACATTCAAGGTTTGTGAATGACTGGTTTATTCTGGTTTAGAATGCCCACTTTTCATAAACCAATCAGCTCCCAATGGATAACAGATCAAGTCCTCTCCTTTGCATTTTCCCCATTTTCCCCTTCACCCCTACAGGCAAGGTGGCTTATGAATGTTTCGAATCTAGTAATTGTAATTGTTAACACCCTCAACCTTGGCTGAAGATATCAGTTTATGGACCAGAAGAAAGCAGTATGTGGGACACACAGTGTAAACTTCATTCATCTAGCAAAAAAGGGGACTTTCAGCATCCACTACTCAGGTCAACATGCGGAGCAAGATAATGATGAGAAAGAACTTGGAGAAAGGAGAGGGAGTGAGAAATCTGACAACAGCTCTCATTTCAATGTTTGAGAAAGCCACACCGATTTCTCAGCTAATTAACCTTTCAAATGCTTTCTGAACGAGCCTGACATCAAATAGCGTCACTCACGGAATTGCAAATGTATTCCAGACCAGGCAAAAGGTGAGACTGGGAGATGAGAGGGAGAAAGGAAGTGATAAAGAGATGGAAAAACATGAAATAGTAAGTATCTAGGTAAGGTCATAGGAAGGATAGAAACTGGTAGCTAGCCCCATCTCCTCTCTAACAACGACTCTGAGAGACAGAGATACCTGAGCCAAACTGAAACATCATCTCCTGGCTCAATGGTATTTTAGTTCAGGAAAAATCCATAATAAACAGGCACCCTCCGAAGCAGGTTTCCTCCAGACGAAGCCATTTAAAAACCTGCCCCATGATGCATTTTTCAACAGGGAGTCTCCCTCACTGACAATCTCTCTATCTTTTGCTCTGCCAGCGTGTAAAGTGGGCAAATTGAGCAAGTGATGTTTCTAAAACTCATAAATATGAATGATGAGAATGACTGACAGGGGCTTCCGCTTCTACTTACGGTGACAGTCGTGCGGAGGAGATCGGTAGCATTGCATTCCACCAGCGGAAAGAGACCAGATTAGATTTTTCTTAGTGTGGGAGGGAAGTGAAAATGACCTAGTGGCCGCCAAGCACCTGGTGCTCTGATGGTACAAGAAATGGGAATCGATACAGCATGACCATAAACCAGCAGCTTCATTTCTCGAGATGTTTGTGGGTGCTTGCACATGGGGCAAAGCTCTGATGGAGCATTTGATGGACAGGAATGTTTACAACTCTTTTGAGGGGGAGGAAAGAGCCATGTCCATTTGAAATCAGGCAGGATTTCTGAAAACACTAATGGATCCTATTCTGGTCAATGATGCAGCAAAGTTTGATATGTTCTTAACTTTCGGTTGGATGGCAGATTGTCATTTTCCAAAGGTTTTTCCTTCTACAACCTTGCGATATGCTATTCCCTTTGAAAGAGCTGATTCACCACTCTTACAAAACTACACAAATCTATTTGTTACTGGTGTGCTACTTATGCTGGCCCCTGTCTTCTCCTACATCTTTGCAATGCACAGTGCCATATGAAGCCAATCGATCCACAGCACTCGCTTATGCAAACTCAGAAGTGCCCTAACTCTTTGGGTATCCACAAATGTTATTTGGCGACTGGAATGTTTTGACCTTTAGGTCTTTTTTTATTATTTTGGCTGAAGAGGTTGATGTTAAAAACCACTGCAGTTGATAAATGAAATGTATGGATACCCAGAGAGGTTTTCAGAGAACAACATGGATCCATCAGTCCAAAGGGCATTATGCATTGCAAGGACGTAGGAGGAGGAAGGTTCTATGAAAGGGATGCTCCATCGGGCAACAAAAGTTGCCGCAACATATTTAACATTGAGTGTCCTTTATCTATACTAAGTTGGATACATACATTCTTTCTACAAAACATCCATGACTACATAGTTGTACTCAAAGTTCAAAGTCCAAATAAAGAGTTTTGTATTGCATGTGTTTTTTAAGTCTTCAGAAATAAAGTTCCCCAGAATTTTGCTCTTTCTTAGTTCATTAGACATAAAGAAATGAGTTTCCAGACATGCATCAGTCTTTTCAGTCATTTCTCCTAGAAGACAAAAAGTGATCACAGGAACCTTTCATGATGAGAAATGATTGAGTTCATATTGAGATCTCTGAATTTAGCTTGTTTAAACCATTCTTGGGTTTGACAAATCTGGGCATTGTCCAGATCTTTTTCTTGGGAGAACAATCAGGGAGACAAGAGACATAAAACACTTTTGATCTCCATTTAATCTAGTTTCTGTTTAGGAGAAACAACTGAAAAGTTAACAGAGTTATTTTAACTTTAAACAGTTAATCAAGGAAACAAAATCTACATGGTTTTATATATATAAACAGACTATTTCAGCTCTAATGTTTGAACTTCTGCCAATCATCAGAATATCATTTTATTCTAATCAAATACAATGACCTGATTGCTGCAAACATAATGAGTTAATCATGCTAATATTAATCTCAGCTTAGCTTATTAATTAGTAGAAATGAAGTGTACTCATGTATGCATGTAATTAATAAAACTGTTTAACGAATCAAGAACAGAACACTTTTTTAATAACAATTCATGACAACAGCGAAAGCCAAAGGATATTAGCACACACACACATGGCTGCGTGTTGAACTGTAAAAAAAAGAACATTGTTTTTCCTCCATTTGACAAACACACTATGCGTAATTGTTTCTACCGGGATCAGACGGATGCTCAGCATGAATACGAAGAAGGGTTGGAAGGGTGGGGGAGATGAAATTTTTATGTTTACCTTGGAAATTCTCCCAGTCAGCACTGCCAGATCTACTGACATATGCATGCTGCGAAATTAATGTTTATGGGAGGAAAACAACTCAGCAGCACTAGTATTAGCTTGAGGATAGGTCGCCTAATTCGCTGTTTTGCTTGCTAGACGGTCAGATGGCGTAAAATGTTTGCATTGTAACAAAGAGTTGGTTGTTATTTAGAAACGTGTACAAAAGCAAGCTCTCAGAATCACATAAAACATCCATTTGACATTACTAACTCAATTCTCTACTTGTCTTTACTCCTTGGAGAGTTTAAGAATCAAACCTTTTAAGCAAATGCAGTTTGGTAGAACACGTATGAGGCTATTAGTGGATGCAAGAATCTAAGAAATAAGCCAAGTTTTTTTTTTTTCTTTTCCCATGTGGTATTCTTACGCTTTATTAGACGTAAAAGCAGCTCGGTGCAAACCCAGCACGACAGTCAATTTTTCCTGACCCCAGCTGCGCTTTTAAGAGTCCACACCTTTAATGGAATCCCTGGATGTCCCAGTGCATCTGTGCTGTGACAGAACATGTGATTTCTAATGCAGTTTTAAAGAAGCTTTTTCCACATTGAATTGAGTCCGGTGCCTCCAACAAACTTTTCCAGTGGAGGCATAAAGAGGGGAAGGGGGATGGGGTGGTTAGATGGAAGCAGAAAATGCAGAATGCCCAGACATCTGTGAATGGACACCTACATCCTGTAAAAAGTGTGAAACACTCATTTAAATCCTGTTTGAGAGTTTGCACACTCCCGAAGTGTCCCAGATCTCTTTGTATACAGAACACAATCCGTCCTCTGTGGATTAAAGCTTTCTTTTCCGAATACCAAAACTTGTATTCAGACACTAGTTAGTAAGCCAATGTCTTCAACATTTAAAAGTAGTGAAATACGTAACATTATGAGAATTTTAGTTAAAATTACGAAGGCACTATTTAAAAAAAGAGAAATGTTAGACAGCAAATTAAGTAAGTAAAAAAAAAAAAAAAACACCAGGGGCCCTATAATACACCCGGCACAATGCGACGCAAGGTGCAGCGGAAGTGTGTTTGCTAGTTTCAGTCCGGCGCCATTCGCATTTTCCTGTCCAGCGCCACTTCGTTTAATTAGCAAATGCATTTGTGCTCATTGTTGCGCCCATGGGCGTGCTGGTCTGAAAAAGAGGTGTGTTCAGGGATTGCTGGCGCATTGCTATTTTAAGGAGCTGAAAATAGACTGCGCCATAGACCAGCTCAAACCTGGTCTAAAGTCTGGTGCAATGTTTTTTTCTTTGTTATTTAAAGAGCGTACACACTGCTTATTAAACACAGGGAAGCACAGCAGCGCACAAACATGGCAAATATAAAAAATGTAAGGACTGCAATGCATAATATTTTTGTAGGCTAAATAAATATATATAGATAGTTATCGCATATATCAGAATTAGGCTATCTAGTTTCATCTCTGAGACACTTTCTGTCTTTGCACTTGCCGAATTCCGTTATGTAAATAGCAAATCCGTCATGGCACGAGCGCAACTGGCTATTAAAGGGAATGGAAGATGAGACTCTGACTCGTTTATTGTACGTTACGCCCAAAAAACACCCTTTACTCATTAAGAGAATAGGGACTACTCGTTTAGACCATGCGCCCGGGCGCGCCAACCGTTTTTCCGTCGTTAAAATAGTAAAAGTGGATTTGGACACGCCCTGAGTGCACCTGCGCTGTGCGCTTTACACTTTGGGTTTGGATCGTTAAAATACGGCCCTAAAGGTTACTAAACTATTACATAAATGAAAACATAATAAACAGTTAATCTAGCTCAATATTCAAGCGGAATATTATACTTCTAAATTAGCTTAATGGCAACAAAAGCTATTTATTTAAAACACAATGCAAACCAAAATAAGAAAGAATCATTTAATCGTGTAGAATAATTGTTATTTAGCTATACACTTTCAAAGAAATTAAATACAATCTAAACAAATAAAGATTACTAAACAATACAGTAAATAGAAAACTAAATATATATTCACTTTTTTTCAATTGGCTATATGATTATATTAAATAAACAGTCATGTTTTATAAATATATATATATATATATATATATATATATTACATTACAAAGTTCATGTGTACAGACAAATCAACTGTAAAACAATTTTATGGTGTTATCAAATCACTTCTGTTAATTCAAAACGAGTACATTTATTGACTGTAGTGCAGAAATTACACACTTTAAGAAAACAAAAAACAAAGATACTGATCTGAAGACCCTACCAGACACAACAAAGCACAATACAGCCAACTTAAAACCTCTATCCAGTGCAAAACAGGCTCTAAATGATCATTCTAATACCCCTCTCCTTGCTACGTGATAATGAATTATCGTTCTCAACACGTTTAAGTAGTTTAAGAATTGTGGATCATTCCTGAGCCTCATGAGAGGGGTTTAATCTTGCATGTGAAGACAAAACCAAGACCAACATCTGTGTAGATTAAACAGCGAGAGGATTCTACCATGTTTGTTCCATTTGAAGTATAATGTGGATTGATTATCACAATAACAACTATTTATTATTATTTTTATTAATATTATTATTATTTTTAAAACATGTATAATAATTGAATTATTCTATA
Organism: Carassius auratus; assembly: GCF_003368295.1. Taxonomy (NCBI): domain Eukaryota; kingdom Metazoa; phylum Chordata; class Actinopteri; order Cypriniformes; family Cyprinidae; genus Carassius; species Carassius auratus. The sequence continues at coordinate 26,361,642 of NC_039264.1, read as the reverse complement.
ATATTAAGAATAGTTTATTATTCAATTTTATCATATATTATTATTTGTATATTTACATTAAAATGGTAAATCACATAATATGTTTGTAATTAAACAAAATAACATTTATCGTTACTATTTATTATTGTTTGATAATTTTTAGTATGAAAACTACACAAAATAAAATAAAATGATAAAAACAATTCAGAAAATCATGTAACATCCTCTCTTTTTTTTGCCGCAACAGCACTTCAAATTTAGATGTGTCCCATTTACAGTAGCAGCTCAGACCCCTGCGCCCTATCTCACAGCATTTTGGGTAATTAAAATGACTCGGGCCACGTTTCTGCCCCCCTCTTCAAGCTTGGCATTTAGCGCTGACCTGATTTTACTAGCGGTTGCCCATGGCAGCGAGGGCTGATGTAATAGAGGAAAATGAAAGAGAGGCTATTATTTAAACCTGACAGCGACACAGAGAGACTCTTCACTTCCATTGTGACACTCTACGATCTCCGCAGCAGGTAGAACACAGCGAGAAGAGCCTGACAAAGCCGGCTAATTTACGCTCACCTATTTAACTGAGGATTCAACAGCAAGATGAGCGGCTGTTACACTATGGAATATGAATGGTATATTGGGAGATATAAACATAAAAGTCAATCCACATTTTTGTTTGGTTTCAAGGAACAAAACCAAATTCTGTCATTATTTAGATAGATATGTTTTCCCAAACTTGTGTGCGAATCTATATGCCGTTTCAGAGTAACTAACGACAGAATTGCACAGTCTACAGCTATTTTCCTGTTGTAAAACAACCCTAAAGCACAAAGAATTCCATTCATCACACATAGAGTACACTGTTTCTAAGAGTTTATGCTGAGAAACTCAATCAGATCTTGATTGATTTGGAGTCAGTTAGAGATGTCTGAATGCAGTTCATGCTGCGAGCATGTTCATGTATCGATTGACATTTCGGTACATAAAAAATAAATAGTTTCTTTGAATAACAATTAACATTCAGTGTTTATTTCATACACATCTATTCTACAGCCTCAGAAAATGTGCGAATGAGAGCGCTTTTATGCTTTACACTCATTTATGGTGAAAGAGCAGCCTTAACGTTCAGCTAAATAGCTGTTCGTTTGTCTTTCACTGGAAAACAACCTTAAACTTGTGGGTTTTGAACTATTCTTCTTTACATAAAGCTCAATAACAATGATTTGCAGTCGCAGCTGCACAAACACCACGTTCCCTGCAGCGGTCCCATGATAGTAACTAGTAAAACACGGATATGAAGATATGATCTACTCTTTCTGTCCTCCCTTACACCATCCTGCAGTGTGTCGGATAGGTAGATGATTTGCACTGTGGGAATGTTCAAAATTGCTTCCACACTCATTTTAAGTTGGTGCAGAACACCACTCTTAAAATAGCAATAACAAGACATAGTTTTTGAAATAATGACTCACTGAATGTGAATATTTGACACATGAGTTTAAATTTTTCAAAAAGTCTTGATCATATTTGATTACATGTTTAATCAGGAAATTGTGTTATACGAGTGATAAATAATAATAATAATAATAATAATAATAATAATCACAGCAACAAAATAAATAAATAAATAAATGAACAAGATACAATTATATATTTAAAAATATATAGCAATTTATATTGCCTTATGTATATATAGTATGTTATACCAATTTGTTTCATACTACTACTACTACTTATAATAATATACATACAAATCTATTAAACATATAATAAAAATAAATTAATCAATACACACATAAAATCACAAAAAAGTCACACATTTACACACATAAAAGTAAATTAATTTATATTAATCTGTACACACAATTAATGTTATACAAAAGTCATTTTAAAATAAAAAATATATTGTGCATTTATAGTAATTGTATTATTTTATAATTTATCTATTTATAATAATAATAATAAAAATAGTTATATATATATACTATATATATATAAGTACTGTCACATTTATGTTTTATACCAATTTGTTACTACTACTACTGCTACTAATTACTAATACTGCTACTATATATATTAAACATAAAAATAATACAATTTAATTTTAATATAAAATAAAACACATTCTAAATTAAAATATATATTTATAGTATTTGTATTATATTAAATATTTGACTATAAATTTTATTTTTCATTGATTTTAAAACTGGGATATTTTGAAGCAACTCAACTTCAAAGCCCCTGACATTAGAGGAATTTCATGCACTATAGTTTACACAAGGATCTGGAACTATGACAAGTTTTAAGCATTAATAATGTAATAGCTGAAGCTGCTTAGTACATATGTGGCCAAATATAGCTCAGTGTTTTACACAGTTGCTGTTTATCCCCTTTGGTTAAGACAGCAGTCTTGGAAAAACTAAATTATCGAGGCCTCTGAATGGTCATAGACTTAAATAAACAGCACCACACAACCGGGACACCATCAAAGCTATGGAGATGTGTTTTCTTAACTTTCCTTCCACTGATCAGAGTGGGGAACATCTCCGGCACTGTTTCACAATGAGTGTGGGATGCCGGCAGAACTTTCTGGGATATTTGTGAAATGCTATTAGCGGCTTGTTAAGAGTTTCTTTTGCCTTGGATGATATTTACGAAGTTGCGAAGCATATGTTTGGCAGACTAAACGCCCACTGACACAGACTGAACAGCATCTCATTAACGGAAGATGCATTAAAGGACTCTGTTTTTCAATAGTGAACATCAGCTGGGTTCATGTTTATCATCACCGGCTTTTACGTTGATGGATTAGATCCGTCAATCAACGAATCACGGTTCTCTGAGGGGTGACGGCTGGAGGGTCCTGGATGTGGTGTGTGTTTCGCAAGAATATGTTAAATATCTTTGATAAACTTGGGAGATTTCTTTGCATGTGAGTTTTCAGAGTTTGCATACTGTATGTCTGTCTACTCATTCAAAAGGTTTTGAATTCATGTACTGTATATTCCGAGAGCGGCTTATTATGTTTAAGAGCCGCCCACTTGACATGCAAAGTGAGTGATGTTTTTAAGTACCCTCCAGATGATTTGAAAAAGATTTTCCAAAGTATAATGGGGAAAAAAAAGGGTATGGGATTTAAATTACAAATTTTTACTTACATTACAAAGAAATGGCAAGTAACACGTTGAAAATTAAGTAGAAAGAAAAAAATTACAAAGATAAATGGATTATGTTTTACAAGAAAATACTATTCTTTGAAGTTATACATAAAAGTGTAGACTATACCAACTTTCATATATTAGAATGGAAGAAATTTGTTCAAATTTTTTGCGCAACACTCTTTACAAAAAACACAACAATCAAAAACAGAAAAACGTAGAAACTTCATTAACAAACAAACAAAAAAACAACAACAACTAATAATTGTGTTTATTATATGATAGGTTAAAATTGATAGCTTGAATGCACTGTAAGTTGCTTTGGATAAAAGCATCTTCTAAATGCATAAATTTAATTTTTACATTTTAATTTAATGTATATTTAATTTAATTTAAATTTTAACAACTACATTTTTATCTGCACAGAAAACATTATCATGCGAAACTAAAACAAAAAAAAAACACCAGTTTTATTATTTCTTCATTTTTTTAAATTTGTTTGTTACTTTGTAAATAACTTAACATTTTTAGTCAATTAAAGTAAAAAGTCTTTGAGAAATCGCACTTCTGCAAAACAACATTCACGATTGGATTTGTTTGCTACTTTAAAAGTACTCAAAATTTTGGGCAATTTAAGTGCAAACTGTGATAAATCTCAACTTCTCAAGTAACGCCATGCTAACACATCAGATTGCGATTTCGGAGAGAGAAACTGAAACTAAAAAGAGTTCTTGAATGGTTTCTGGACAAGGATGTTTCTCCACAAACAAATATGTCTTTCTAATTTAAAATTCCACGTTTAATTTAATGCGTTACTTGTTATTACGTCATTAAATTATATTTGAAACTTACAAGCAATTTCTCTGTGAAACCAGTTTTATTTCAGCCCGTCAGTCTGGTTATACGTAAACCATTTTCGCAACTTTAAATACAGCAGTCTACATTTTTAAGCAGCTGTTTGTCAATATGAGGTTCTTACCAACAGAATATGGACAGAATTTGTTCATATAGTGTATACCTTGTTATTTCACTAACACCAGAAGCAACAAACTAACAGGGGCCCCTGAAGAGGAATTTAGACTTAATTACTTATCTTTTGATTACTGCTACAGAATTTCCTATGGAATTAGCCACTTATTAAAAACCAAGATGTTCCTTGGAACTCTCAGAATGACTTAGAATCTTTGCCTTTTTTCTTCATCTTCCTCTCATTTTCTTTCCTTTCTTTTTTTCAACCCACGCATCTTTCGGAATAGATTTTCTGGCATTTATAAAATGTCTTAAAATACCCAATGGCGCTGCGCTGTCGTGATAAACACTCATCGGCAGTGAAAATTAGACGGAGCTACGCAAACTGAAGGCCATTTACGAGCAGGACAGGAGTTTGTTGGTGGGTGAAGTCGGGGGGTGGGGGCGGTGTTTGTCTTTAACTTCTAAGGTCAGGCTTTTAACGTGAGTATGGATCTGCCTCTTGTTTGGGGCCGAAATTACAGCTGACACATGTGCTGACAAGATAGAGGCAATTATTGTGTTAGACAATGATCTACTGTATAGTGCAAGCTCAGCACTCTTCTTTTCCTAGACAAGGAGAGAGAGACGTTTGAGAGCTACAAGGCCAGACGAGATGCCTTAACTGTCCATGATCCAGTTGGTTTTTGTTCTCTCTCATACTTTGAATCATGTAAACAGAATTAACAGCATAACTTAATTTTTCCATCAAAACATATTTTAACTGGTGGGTCGCTAACCAAAAAATATGATGCATTGTAAAGAATTAATGGTTACAAACATGCACAATATACACAAGCCTATAAAAGACCATGTATTGTTATTGATGTCAAATATTGTGAGTCAAAACCTCATTATGATTTTTGCGCAAATTCATCAAGTACTGATTGGGTTCGAAGGGTTAAAGAATAGTAAAATAGTGTATGTACAACGGTTTTTCGTTCTTCATCCTTCGTTCTTCGTTTTTGATGAACGTAAGTAACATTTGGCTTGGCACTCTCAAATATTGCGAATCAAAATCCCAATATGATTTATTTTTTCGAAAATTCATCAAGGACTGATCGGGTGCGATGGGTTAAACAAAAGTAAAATTGTTTAAATGCAACCGTTTTTTTTTATCCAAAACATCAATATTTAATTTTAGTCACCAAGTCTTGACAAACATAGCACAAACCACAGATCTACCACCTGTATTTTACAAGTTTTGTTCTTAAATCTTTTAACACTTTAAGAACAAAATAAGGGGTTCTGGCAAGTTTTTTTTTTTTTTGTATTTTATTTATACTTTGCTGTGTGGGACTTTACAGATGAGGTCATTAAAAAGTTACAATTGGCGAATCAAATATTCAATATGATTTTTGCACCAATTCATCAAGGGCAGATTGGGGTTCACAGAGTTAAAATAAGAGTAAAAAAAAAAACATCAACACATTAAGGTCATGAAGCACCAATCATGGGTCTTTATTGTATTGACTTAAGAGTAGATTAAGGGCCTTAGTTAAGCAATTATTATTATTATTATTAAGTCTGGACTTTCCAGATCAGATACTTAAAAGGAGTAGCTGACATTTTTGGACATTTTATTTGAGTGCTGTCAAATATTTCAAAATCAAAAACTTCTTCATTGGTGGCGGAGGTGGGGGGGGGGAGGTGTTGAAAGGTAAAACAAGAACGAAATTGACTTTTGCACACTTTTTTTTTTCTCTCTCTCTCTCGTCTGAAAATTCCACTTTTTGGCGAACATATCATTTGGGATTAGAAGCACCAACTATGGCTCTCCAAACTCTTTATTTCATGATTTAAGAGCAGAATAAGGTCCCCACTGATTTTCGAAAGTCTGGACCTTCCAGATCAGGTAATTAAAAGCAGTAATTGACTTTTTCAGGTGAGCGCTATCAGACAAGTTCGATCAAAGCGGAGGGGAAATCTAGGCCACCAACTACAGACTCTGTCAAAGACACTTTCCCCTCATTATATTTAATAGACTGCAATGTTTTCACCTCACGAGAATACATATCTCCAAATCATTCCCAAACAACACTAAATAAAGTATATGGAGGCATTGTTATTTTCAGTACTGGTTTCTAGGCCTCGCTCCAGTTACGCATTTCATTACGAGACTCACTTCTATCTATTTGCAATCTGTTGTTTGAAGAGTTTGTTAATTATAATTTGTGCAACCTAATGGGTTATGAGAACGGCGCGGTTAGTGCGGTTATTAATAACAGCAAACGGCTCGTGCTTAACCACAGATGGTTTCGTGCCTGCAACGTCACTGCAGCCTTCTGTTATATTTCTAATCTATAATATAACACTAATATTTACTTGGCACTACTAATTATGCTATGCTCATTAAACAAAAAGCCATTTCCAGTCAAGGATGAGGTGCTTTTGAGGTTATAGTTGCTACGGATCAGACAGAACATGACGGGCCAATCTAAGCTGATATTAAAAAATACATGACCATTTGATTTCCCAGTTCAGGCTTTGGATTTTAAAATCCAATTTTAAATCTCAGATTCAATGATTTTGCACAAGCTTGTGGAGTTGAAATGCATTAAATACAGTATGCATATAACCACAAACAGATTATATGTATGAATGAAATTATCTCAAGTGAAATTAAAATACAATCTCTCCCACACTATGTATATATTTTTCAGCAAATCATATAATAAAAAAATTATCTGTCATTTTACAATTAAATAAAATAAATGTTAAATCAGAAAGTGTTGTTATGTATGTATGTATATATATATAGAAAGTCCATCTATGTATACATAAAAAGTCCATCTATGTATTTGTATATCTAGTCATAAAACATATTATGAGATTAAATGTTTTTTTTTTTTTTTTTTTTTTGTCAAATTATATTGTAATGGATAATGGTATATTTCTAACATTTAATTAACTGTCGAGGCAGTTGCTACACACATGCATGGCCTGGATTCCAACCTGCCAAGGGTTTTTTTTTTTTTTTTTTGTGAATGTTATGTTTAGACTCATATGCAAATGAACCTAGAGGGATTTGCATATTCATGTTGGACAACCCCGAGTGCCTAACCAGAGTCTGAGGGAACGAGTCTTCCTCTGAGAGTAATGTAACCCTCAATTCAACAGATATATGACTCACATTCACAAGTGAGGAAATAAGTTTTGCCAAGTGTCGCCTGCCTGCTCTATTTTTATTTCTTTGGATGGTAGGTTGCCAGATCTTCTTAAATCAAACCATTTAAAATCAATCCACCGAGAATGAATCAACCAAAAAGTGAACGTGGATCCAACAAATGTGCACATTTTAAATTGTGATCATGATTATTGCCAAGGCATTCAGTTCAACAGCTAAACATTTCTTTCAAGCCTTCATGTTATGTCCTACGAATTACATAATTCTTTATAAATGCCACTGATGTTATGTGTAAGGGCCTGGAATACGACTCTGACTCATTTAGATGTCAAAGGCCTTACAATATGATCGATACGAGGAAACAGCGCCGCCTAGCGTTCAGAAATCTCTCTGAAGTGGACTCCAGAAGTCTCTCTTTAGATTTTACAGATTAATATAGACATTGATCTACTGAATAACTATAGCTCCCAAGTCTTTAATCATCGGAATCATGTGTCATGCATTAGCTTCCTGGACTTTAGCCTGGTTTTGACTTGCTGTTTCCCCCCTCATTCATTCAGTGGCAACATTTTAAACATGCATTTAATATTAATTTAATATGCAGAGATGCATGGATAACAAATATATAGTGTACAAAAGCATTACAAAAATAATGCATGTATACTATAATCTTTCTGACAGCTGTACAAAGCTTCAAAATCACAACCGACAGAGTTTTGTGCCAGCAACTAAACTTAAGTAAAATCCTGAAAAAGAGAGAAGGAAAATCTGCTGACAAAAACTCAGTATTACAATGAGTATTTCTACTACTACGCTATATTTGTTTGTAAATGCTACATATAGTAGGGCTAATATTGCAACTTCAATATTGCACACATCAGATCCTGAAAATAACAGATATATCTAAACACAATATTTAACAGGTGAAACTATTCTTATATATTGATACATTTTTAAAACATACATAGTTGACATTTTCTTATACTTAAAATTTAGATTTTTAATCAGTTGTAAAACTATAAATAGACCATTATATAATAATAATAATACAAATAATTTATTCAATATAACAAAATATTTAGCAGGTAAAACTATTCATACTTATTTATATATTTTCAAATCATAAAGTTGACATTTTATAATAGCCTACTTAAAGTGTGATATATATATATATATATATATATATATATATATATATATATATATATATATATATATATATATATATATATATATATATACTTAATAAAGCCTAATTCCTTTATAATAATAATAATAATAATAATAATAATAACAATAATAATAATTAAATTTTATATTTTGAAACCTATTATTATTATTATTATTTACTAAGACACTGTATGCAAATATAGGCTACTCACAGTTGTTTGCTGCCAGTGTGGTGCGGAGCGCGCACAGGAGCGCGAACGCGTGGAAACTCAGCGCGTCCATCAGCACCACCTTCGTTACCTCTCCAAACGCACAACAACGCTTATCCAAGTTGCACTATATTCCCAGCCAGCGTGAAATAGCTCCAAAATGCCAGTTCGGGTCCGGTTCGGGATCGGCTCCAGCGGCTCTTCGGCTAGTCTGCCCAGTGGTGAAGCGCTCGAGACACTCCCCCCATAGTTCCTCTATCAAGATGTACGTTAACTTAGGCTCTTCCCAAGAGACTCTACACACACTGAGTTTTTGGCGGGGTTTGCCTGGATGTCTTCAGATCTGCTTCATATTCCGATCGGTACAGGTCCAGCTAAACAGAAGATTCTGAGGTGAGAATGAGACTTTGTGCGTTTTGATGCGCGCGAGCCAGCAGACGCTGCGTGGAGAGGTTGTGCGCTGTGAGCCGAATGATACGATCTCTGGAAAGCAGTTGAGTTTTGAGAGAGAGAGAGAGAGAGAGAGAGAGAGAGAGAGAGAGAGAGAGAGAGAGAGAGAGAGAGAGAGACGATTTCAGCACCAGATTTTTTTGGACAGCGCTCTCTGACACGCTCTAGTTTTACACACGAAGCTTGAAGCCCATCAGGTGTAAACGTCTGTAACGTCGTTTTTTTTTTTTTCGCGGAATACTTCGCAAATCTTAATGCAGTACTCTAATATTTGTCTGCTCCACAGTAGTTTGAAAATACACATCTAATACTGTGTAAATTAACATCGAGTACATGGTGACTTTGATGTTTCTCCAAAAAATTTACGTGAATGTGCGCGACTTCCGGTTCATTAGCCAATACAGGAAGGAATAACAAAGTCCAACTAAAACTATTTGCTATGCAAACCAGTGTTTACACGTTAAAATAGTATGATAGCAAATACCAGTTTGCAGTAGGCCTAGCAATCACAAAATAGGCTGCTGTTTACAGGTAAGATAACTGGAAAACAAATGACACCGGAAGCCTTGAACATTGGCCACGCCCGCTCTTACAGTACGTTAAAAATAAGGTGGCTGTACATTAAAAATATTAAATAGTGCGGAAAGAATAGCACAAAACATGGCCTTAAATGGAAAGTGGCATTTTTGGAGACTTAAAACACTTTACATTTCAAGTTTTAAGGTCTGTTTTTTTTTTTTTGTTTTTTTCGCAATATGAGTCTCAAATCTGCATATTCTTTTATCTGTCTGCTACATATTAGTTTAAAAATCTACATCATATCCTTAAACTGTGTAGAAATCAAGTACAGATATGCTGAATAACCTGCTGCACTGTTGTGTCTCCTAAAAATCATTAGGAGACATTAAAAGACGCACAGATACGTCAATAGTTGTTCACATAAAATGGGTTTTTATGTTATATATATATATATAATTTTTTCACTGTGAAATTTTCCTATAGTTTTTCTATGTAAACAGGACTCTTACATCAGACCTTTGGTTTTTCCATTCCACTTCAGGAATCTCGTGCTTTTGGTCACAAAAAGCTTTCTGTGTTCATATGAGAATTTCGGATAGAACGGTGCATATATATTTTGATCTTTAACGAGAACAACTTCAATTTCAAAAGAATTGAGTTTATATTTGTTCATATATTGCTTATGGTATATTGGTTTTAGAAAGTATTTCGACCAGTCTGATCTCATGATGAAAATGTGGGAACTTGTTCGCGAAACGCTAAAGATGTACCAATAAGTACGATCGCTGCATTCTCCAAATGAAATGATCACTAGAGGCAGTAACACAGTGAGCACTTGTAATCGATTTCTTACACAGTTATGATTACAGCTCTATATGTTTCGCTTTCTGGAAAATAACAAGGTTGCTCGGTAGCTCAAGCCGGCATGGAATTGGACTTAAGATGCTGGATCCTTGGTTACGAAACCCATGAAAAACATGACTCACGATGAAAGAAATGAAAGATGAGAGATCAAAACACAAAGCTAAAATGGCATGGTTGAGATTGTGTTTTTATGTCACATTCGCTTCCGTTCATACTATGGTTTAGGCCTAGTTTAGATGGTAAGTTATTATAAACCATCATGAAGCATTAAGAATCATAGTGCCACTCAACGGATATTTCAATCAGACCTGCGGTGATGTAAAAAACCCACTTCACATAAAACCTACCATAATGTACGTTCATCTATTCAGGGTAAAAAACCAAACACTCTTTTAGCGTTGTGAAAACGTTTTCTGTGAGTTTAGTGGTTGTTTCCAATCTGAGACTTCAGTAAAGGCCTCCATTTGCTCTCCTTTCACTCCTTGTCCTTTCAAGGACATGTTTCCAGTAACTAAATAGACTGCTGACTGAAAACCATTCAAAACTCTAAAAATAGTACATATACTAATTTAAAAGTTGTAACAAACCCAACTTTCTACCTGAAAAATGTACTCTGCAAACTCTCAGAGATTAGCATCGCTATACCCACCCGTTTCCTCCAGAATGCTAATGCGATGCATTTCCTTTGAGATCGAAGAATTAAAGTTGTATAAGTGAGGTAATTATTCTCTGTATCTTGTAAAACACAAAGACGAGTGCTCGGTGATCCATCATGATACACTATGCAGAAATTTTGGAACTGTTTTATGAACCTCACTAACTGAGAAAGCTCAAGATACATTCACTAAATATACACACACAGTGTTAATGCATTTTACAGATGCATTAGTAATCTGTCGGCAGGTCACAGGGCACAATGGCATGTGTTTGAGACTGGATTATAGGAATCCAGAGTACAGGGATTAGAGCATTAATCCCAGAGGGCATTTGGACGGAGAATGACACCGTCCTCTGTTCAAAGAGCAAAGACCTACTTTGATAACAGTCTGTTCACTGATATAGAGGTCAGCCATGGACGCACTGTTTATCTGCATCTTTCTGCTGCATCTTTGAGGAGATAAATATATGTTATGTTTTTTTTGTTCAACTTCAAACATCGTTTTACAGAAAATATGAATGTCTCTACAATGGAATTGCAGTAATTTTGTCATTGGGAATTAATATTTATATTAATTTATATGTAATGCTACTGAAGATTGATTCATGTTTCATCTATCTATCTATCTATCTATCTATCTATCTATCTATCTATCTATCTATCTATCTATCTATCTATCTGTCTGTCTGTCTGTCTGTCTGTCTGTCTGTCTGTCTGTCTGTCTGTCTGTCTGTCTGTCTGTCTGTCTGTCTGTCTGTCTATCTATTCAAACACACACACACACACACACTTACGTCATGTTCACATTTGAAAAGTTCTAAAATATGTGAAATGTTTAAAATACAACACTGATATATTTTAGATATATTTATAATAATTGTTATGCAAAATAATGCAAATGACAATTCATGTTTCATGAGTTCAGAAACATTAACACCAAGAACAGTACAAATCATCATATGCTTTATGAACAATATTTGAAGGCCAAAAAAAAAGAGTTAATGATTAACTGATTAACTTTTAAATTTATTAATATATAAATTAACATAATAAACGATTATTTATTTACAAGGAAAACAACTATTTTTGTTGTTGTTATTTCTTTCCCATTTAAGTTTTCATAAAACCCCAATTGAACTTTAAATGTGTAATCATGTGAATCCAGATAAGAAACATGAAAATAATTAATAGGATTTCACAAATTATTTAAACGTTCATAATTTGTCATTGTGATACATTCCCCATTTTTTTACCTCAAAAAAATCTTATTAAAACAAAAACAGAACAAAACTATGAAAAAGAAATTCTAACATCTATTTTGTAGAATAGTAAACAACATTTGATCAATTAATATATTGCATCATGTAATAACATCTTATAATGATATTGATGTAAGACAGTTTTCTATGGCACGTATTCCAAAAGTGCATCTAAAATATTACAACCACCCTTCTGGAATTCTCCTTCTCCGTCTCCGTCTCCTCATTGAGAATTCATCCTGGACTTCTCTTGCCGGAGATCCATTTCCTGCCTCATCGTTTTTTAAAGTCCCAGCATGCTGTGCTCTGATCATGCTGTTAGTTTTACAGATTAACGGCTTTTAATTTACTCTCCCGGCTCTCTCTTCCTGCAGGCTCCTCACGTCTCACATCTTCCGTCCACGGTCAAGGTTCTCGCCTTCCACCTGCGGTTGAAAGCGTTTGGATTTCATTTGGTTAACCTCACTTTAATAAACTGGGTAATGACAGACTGGATGGGTGTCATCCAGTTGCAAGAAGGTGAGAGGAGAATGGTTTTTTCGAAGATGTAGCTTGCTATGATATGAGCTACTGTACTCAGGATTTCAAGTAGTTCATCTACTGTCAAAATGCATGAAAAGAAACCTGAATTAAAAAAAAAGAAGAGGAAGAATCTTGAATAAAAAATCGGTAGCACTTTATTTTACAGTCCTGTTCCTCATGTACATACTATGTACTTATTATAGTAATTACAATAACTATGTAATAACTAGGTACTAACCCTGAACCTACCCCTAAACCTAACCCTACCCCATGTAGTTACCTTGTATTACCAGAACTTTCTTAGATAAATACACTGTAAGTGCACTATAAGTACATGCTAGTGCACGTACTGTAAAATAAAGTGCAACCAAAAAATCTAAAGAAAATCTGGTCATCATTTGAATCCTCTTGTTCATACAGTATGTCTAATCAAATGTTGGATACTTTTAATTGAATCACTTCATCCTAAATGCTTCATTCTCGGTTTCATTTGGTGTATTCATGTAAATTGGTTGGTATTAATTGCTCTTGAAATATTACTGAATACATTACAATTCAAATTTTGAACCCAAAATGTAGGGTTAACTAGGACAAAATGAAGAATAAAGCAGAGGATGAAGTGTTTAGGAGAACTTGAGACATTTTAACAGAGACTTGAACAATAGAGTTGTTTTAAATGAACAATTTCATTAGAATAACGCAAGCGAAGCAGGGAATGAAGTGTTTAGGATGCAGTTATTCAACAAAACCAATCAAATGTGTAAATGATACAAATGAAAGGATCAGCCAACGAATCAGACATTTCAAAGCTATAAATACAAGTGAGAATCGAGAACGACAAATTCACTAGAATATCCCAGAATTTCTAATGATGTGAAAGAAAGGAGTGAACCCACTCACTAACTAATCAACACTTTTGAACATTTGAGTCTTTCTGCAGAAAGGACACCGTGTTCATCTCCAGGAGCAAAGCTTTGGGAAGAAAGGTTTAGCGTGAGAAAATAAAGACGAAAGACAGGCAGAAAAGAAATGAGGTGAAGCCGCGCACAGAAAAAAAAAAAAGAGTAGATAAAGAACAACCATTAATAATGACATTATTTATTAACTACATATTATGGATGATGTTTCCTCTTTTATGTTCTTAGTTTTTTACCTCTCTTTCAGTCTTTCTTCCTTCTTGTGTGTGGTTTTGAACTCTGTGTTCTTGGTTTTCCTTTGTCATTAAAAATTAAGAGGTTCAATACACATGTCCAGGTTTTCATTATCGTTGAACTTGATGAAGGTTTGTGCATTGATTTTAATACACTGGCCAGTTTGGCTCCTGTATACAGTATCTTAACTGTATCTAAAAGTGACTCCTTACAACAATGAAAACAAATAGTCAATGCAAGTCATCAGAGACCCAGAAACACTTATTTTATAACTAATATAGGTCTTGTCTTCCTGATTCTTATCTCTGACATGACCAAAATGAACCTCGGCTTGTTATAATGTCAAAAGTTTCATGGAAATAAGGATTAGTTATAAAATTAATTGTTATTCATACGTGAAAATCAAATGAGAACTGAACATAGTTGTAACCTTTTTTTCTGGTTATAGTTGAACAAGCCGTAATCTGCATGCCTCCAGTCTATCAATTTAGTGTAAAAATCTTTGCTTTTAAATGTTCTTCAAGGGTTGAGAATCTTTATCATGAAAGCTGTATAGCGTTCTTCCGTTAGATCAAAACGTCCTTCAAGTTAAACGTTCTTCAGATCAACATTTTGGTTTCTGACTTTTTTTTGAAAGCAGAACATACAGTAAACTCTTAAAAATGTAACTTTCGGTAACACTTTAGTATAGGGTCCAATTCACACCGATAACTAGCTGCTTTTTAGCGTGTCTATTATTAACATATTAGCTGTTTATTAGTGCTTATAAAGTACATATAATGCATGACATCCATAATCTTACCCAATTCCCTAAACTTAACAACTACCTTATAACTATAAGTAAGCATCAAATAAGGAATTAATTGAGGCAAAAGTTATAGTTAATGGTTAGTTAATAGTGTGAATTGGACCCTAAAATAAAGTGTGACCTAACTTTCTTTATAGGCATCTGTGGTTCCATGGAACCTTTCCATTCCACAGTAGGTTGGAAATAGGTTCTTTAGATTTTACAATGTAGGATTAATAATATTATCTAAAAATAATAGATCAACTATGAATCAACAATATTTTAGGAAGTCTTCAATGAAAGGCTCATTGGGGAACCAAAACGGATTATTTTGTGGCTCTGTTGTAACCACAGATGGGAGTTTTATATATAAAAAATGTTCTACACTGTAAACCCCATAACCTTTATTTTTAAGAGTTTAGATGGTTTTCAAAATACGTTTTAGCACATTGTATATACACTATGCATGTTCTTTACATTAAAATCTAGTGTTTTCGTTACAACAAGGTACAAAATCCCTTTCCAGAACCTCCTCGGTGCCTCTGTGGTGGAACAACCTTCAAGAACAACTGAACCTCAACCATGAAGTTGCTTCCTTCTTCACATCAACAACAATTTTTTTTCTACTTTTCTGTATTTCACTACTTAAGACCGAGTGCTACTCTAGCTAACACCTGATGCTTGGGACATCGTTGACTCCTGTGATAAATTGTTGGAGTTTTTCTTCATTTGTCAGTTGCTTCAGCTAAGAGCATCTGCTAAATTTAGCATAGGCGTTACTTTAAATGTTAGTTTATGCATTTCTCTAACTGACATAATCAGGGACACAATATAACCCCTGTCAACCGAATTCACCACACTTTTAAGTAAGTGCTAGAACTGTTCTTCGACTCTGAAACTTGATAGACTCTCCTCATTCATCTGTTTAGTCCAGCAGCAGATGGGTATTGACAGCTGGCTGACATCCAGTCAGAAAGCAGAGCAGTGTGTGTTCACTCTCCTGGAGATTTCTGTCTGTCTAGGCTCTGGCTGTGTGGCTTCTTTACATCCGTGAGGAAGAGTATTGGACTTTAATTACGGCTTCTGTTTGTTTTTGGATTAGCGGTACAATCTCAGTTGAGAGAGCTACTGCGCAACAACAACAACAAAAACAACAGCTCGTACTCTTCAAACTAGAGATTTACATGTTGTGAAGAAACCGTGAGTGGCATTTCCCAGTTCAAAAGTATATTTGAGCATATTTTGAGTATATTTTTATATTATAGCATAATATATTTATATTTTACTGTACTTTACTTGCGTTAAATTTACACCCAAAGCAAAATACAGTCTTTTGACATTTCAACCCGTACAGTTCTAGTCCAACGAGACCCAAAGTCCCGAGATTACTGTAGGGAAATCAGGGCTGTGCTGAAAATGGCAAGGAGCCAAGGCGGAGGAACCGTCCTATCCGTCATGGATCATTGGGTTCCACAGAGAGCTCCATGTGGGGGCTTGAAATCATCGCTACGCTAATAGAGTGAACCTACCCAATGGGCCTTATGGCAGCCCATCACATCGACTCTTATAAGGCATGTACGAAAACGTGCGGATGTTCAGATTCATTGCTGTCGCTTGCCTCCGTTTGCGAGTGTTTTGAAAGGGCACTTCAGGTCGTGTGGAAGAATCGCTCCTGCGTCCCCATGCTGGAAAATAGCTGGCTAGGTGAGGGAACATCTGTTTTCAATGGATTCTGTCCCACCTCGCTGGGAAGCCAGATGGAAAGAAAGGGAGATAAAAAAAGGGAAGGAGAGGATGTGCCGAAAAAGCTGTCGACAGAGTGAAAAAGCGTTCAGAGAGGTGACTAATTACGCTTCTGATGTCTGAATTCAGACTGTGAAAGTGAATTACACATTTAACAGGCTGTGACTCTAGAGAACCTGGGTTTGGCTCCTTTGATTGCTCAAGGTATTACAAATATTTCACAGATTTTATTTCCCCAGAAAGAAGAGCTGGACGTGCTTCCCATAGATCTAAATTCACTTAATCTCGTTAAGCAAGATGCAATGCAGTTCGGCTGACGGAGCATTTCAGCCTTAATGGAGATTCACCTCAGCTTGAAGACCTCTGGCTTGTGTTTCCGAGAAATCAGCACTCATTATCTGGTTCTGGTTATAGTGCGACAGCCTGACGTTCCTGTATCGCGGCTTTGTGGGGTAAATTTACGGAACGCTCCGCCTGTTCCCGAAGAAACGCCATTAACCTCACACATTAGCTAACCCTGAGCATATGCTGAAATTTATTAACTTTTACGACCAACGATTATGACGATAATTTCCATTATAAAGCCATTATGAAGCGCTTCGGTAAATGCCTGAGATTTGTGACATAATGGAGGAATTACCCAACGGTTCATTCATATTGAGTAGCTGTGGGCCTTTGTACGGTCAGCTTCATTCAGCAGAAGGTGAGCAGGCCAGAAATGAGCCTCGTCATTGTTTATAAATTCTTTGCATTCGATGAAACCGATTGATCCATTTCTCTGTTTAATCATAGCATGTTCCCCTGAAAAATAAAATAACTACATAATGTCTCTGTAATTTCTCGTTTGATTCTCCTAGATCAGCAAATGGAAACTTTCTGGTTAAATCTAATGCTACTTAGATTGCGCTCCTGAACAGACTCTCAAATGTACATTCTCAGGATTTTCGGTAGAGATCTCAATAATGTCTCAAACTGTGCTCAGGAGAGCAAAACATAAGAGGATTACCATCTCGGATGTTTCTCCTTGAAATCAATGGGATTAAAAAGAGACAGCATTATGCTTTTGAGATTCCAACACGATTTCTCTAGACTTTCAGAGATGATCTCAATGACTGTGCCAGATTTGACAAAATATCAAGTTTCAAATTGAAAAAGTCAGGTCTCAATATGAACTCAAATATTTCTCATCCATATTTTTTTTCATGACCAAATGATCTGTGCTATGCTATCAACAACAATTGTTTGTTTGTTGTTTCTCCTAGGAAGTTTTAGGAGAGACAGCTGACACTTAGGACTTGTGAACTATATATATATATATATATATATATATATATATATATATATATATATATATATATATATATATATATATATATATATATATATATATATGTATATATATATATATAATTTCCCAATGGGACGAAGAGTCAATTGTCCACACCAAAACAGATCTCTCTAACGTTTCAATTTTTCTCCTTCACAGCAGTGAGAACAATTGAAACATTTGCATAATTGATCCTATTCTCCAAAGAACAAAAAGCCCCAGGAATTTGACATCGTTTTTGAAGAAATCTCAACATCGAAATTTAGATCTCCTAGACAGAAACAAATGAATCATAACTGAGAATATTATGCACTGTGAGCAAATGAAATAACAACTTTTCCAGTAATTTTTTCCAATTTGGCGTCAGTTGTCAACACTAAAAACAAAAACAAGTCTCTTAGAAATCTTAATTGTACAACTATGACATTTGCATTATTCGTTCTTTTCTCCAAATAACAAACCCCCAATAATCTAATCTGATTTGAAAAGAGATCTCAATATGCCCCGTGTCTCAAACTGTGCCAGTTTGGAGCCAGAATTTCAATATGAATGTCATATTTTTCAGCATTCTATTCATGTCATGCTATTCTTTGCCATGCCCGCTGGTCCATATTACCATTCCACACAAGACTACAGGTGTCAGAGTAACTTTCCTCGGGGGATGTAGCAGTCTGTCATAATGGGGCGGGGAAGGTGCGGTTGTTTATCCCAGCTTCCTCTAATACGTTCACACTCTACTTCTTTTTAATTTCCCCTCTTGTTAAATTGAAAGAGGTTTTTTTCCCCCCCGTCTCTGAAGCTGTCATCATGGCATTTATGTCTATGTTGGACTTCAATAGGTCGAAGCACTGTTTATCAGACACTTCTTTTCCTAAAAGAGTTTCAGACTCACCACCACTCATGTGTCGTCCACCCAGGGGAAGCTCAGGCAGTTTGTCAATAGGGCCATTATGCGACCTGTCAAGGAATATGACAAGGGCCCATGGCTCTCTCAGTTACTGTCTGTGTATAAAGAAGCTCACAAGAAAATGCCAAACATCCCTACAAGAATTAAACCTTGTAGCGGTGTGATATTTTTCTTATTATGATCGCAAAGAGAGAGATATCACTCCAGAAAAGCCTTACTGGAGGTACGGCGACTTGCAAGTGCTAACAAGGTTTTTCTGTGTACTGCTATAACAACTCTAAAAATAGGGCATTTTTTTTTTTAGCTTGTTTCAGCTAATTTCTAAAAGCTTTGGTTATTATTGGATGTCTTCGACTACTATAGCATTTTACAACTCTGTTCACATTTATGATGTTACCTTGATTACAGCGAGTGTCTTTTGAATGCTAACAGGTTAGCCTACATTTGGGAGAAAAAAGCAGCAATCAAATAAACAAATGTGTATTGTGTTGAAAAAAACTGTTCTCATGAAAAAAAAAGATTATGTTCATAAGCTTTTAATGTAATTGCCAATTTATCAGCTTGTTAGCAATTATTCTAATGCCTTTCAGCACACTGTATTGTACATATTAGCTTGCTTACTGATAATGTTACATGCTAATTGCTAATGTTACATTACCGTGACTACATTCAAATGTGACAAATAGAAATTTAACAAACTAATGTACATCCACAACCTTGTGTAAAAGTACTTGTGCTAAAATAATACAATTAATCAATCAGTTTAGATATATGTTTTACAAAATCCTTTAACATTTGTTGACGATTTATGTCATCTAATCAGAAATCTTGGAGATGGCTTTGACGATTGAGCTAGTTTGGATCAATACTGTCTGTTTGACCAAACAATGGGCGACCATTTCAGTTTAATCGCCACAGGAATCACTTCCAACAGCTTTAAAATAATCCGTTATACAGCAAAACATATTTTATGATATACCACGACCTTACACACAGTTCCACTTTTACAGTCCAGAATCAAAGACAAATCTTTGATTTCTTCAGCCTCCTGGGCTGCACAGAGTAAGGACAGTTGTGCGGGGAGGATGGTGCCGTTCATTAGCTAAACAGGGTCAACATTGTGTCTATCCCTCCCACATGCAAAATCCACCAAATCAGCTATACTGCCGGTTCCCCCTCGCAGCGGCCCACACAGCAGGTGTTTATGGGTAATTGCTGTGTTTGGCGCTTTAGATTGTTTGTGCTGATGGTGGCGGTTCCTTCCCAGGCATGCCTATAATTTTAGGATAAACACTTTGCTACTACGCATACATTTTAAACAGAAAAACAGCGCTAGTGGGTGTATATGCAGTCCAAGTCAATGGTTTCAAAGCACTGTTGAGGAGTAATTCACAATTTGAGGGAAAGAACATCAAATTAAATGATTTTCTTATTTAAAATGGGACAAAATACAGATTTGAATGTCAAAGAAAGCTTTTATCGCATCATGTATGGCATTTCAGATCACATATTGGGTTTCTTTAAACCCAATCAGTTAAAAAATCGGCTTGAACATAGACAGTTTTTACTGTAGTTAGAATAGTGCATCCTGCAATGCATTATGGGATACACATTTAAAGGGATTTGCCAATTCAAAACCATCCTACTTGAATCCACTTGTTTCATGCTTCAGAAATCTTCCAAATGTTACCTTCATCAACACAAAAAACCCTTGAGTTTTTGTTGTTCTCCTCTTCTGGGGTTTTTGGAGTGCTTCGTCTCATCTGATGACCTCCATCCAAGCGAATTCTACATCTCTTGGATGCCATATGCCAAAATACCGAGGGTTAGAGTTGCATTAGACCAGCTCTCCAGACAATACTGAGCAAATAAAGCATGGATATGAGAGATTTCAAAACCTCCCATCCAGCTGTACTTGAGTCTTCCAGCTGGGCCAATCTGGCCAACGTGAGAGAGATGCGAACACCTGAAAGTATTAAATGAGTTGTAAAGACACCTGGAACGAAACAAAAATAACTGTTCTACTTTCACACTGCTATGTTTGATGTATTTTCACTGGATCCACAGGTGGGAACTGTTGCACATGACAAATGTGGTATTTTAAATTCTTCTCAGCGCTGCCATTCCTGTTGCTGCAGCCGTGTAGTGGCTTTGAATAAATGAGCACAACTGAAAGAGACTGCACAAAAGTCTAAACATCTCAGCTTAATAGCTTGTGTACAATCTTGATTATAATGAGGTAAAAAAAAAAATAATTACTGGTGGTGAATATTTTTTTCATGTTTACAGAACTTTTGACGTCTGCGATATTATGTTGCAAAATCCTTTCAAACATTTTTGAACAGATTTCCTTTAGTGAGTCTACATGATTAAAAAGTTATAATTTAATTAGCACCAGTGTCACAAAATAACATTTATTCATTTAAAATGTGATTTACCATTCAGGCTGAAGGAAAAGGCACCTTCCCACCCTGCTCCATTTTTATTTTCGACTCAAAGCAGACCATCCATAAACACCCCACCTGTGAAGGAAGATTAATTCGATTATTTATTTGTTTGTCTGTTAAAGGAAATGAGAAGAAATGGAGCTGACCTCGCCAGCCAAAATTTTTCTCTTTATAGATAAGGCCGGCTGGATTTGCTGTCCCGGGGCTATTGTGTTTAATGAAAATGAAGACCCTCATAACCCGCAGAGGACTCTGCAGGTGCAAAGCTCTGATCTATTATTTTGAGACAGAAAGAAAGAAAGAAAGAAAGAAAGAAAGAAAGAAAGAAAGAAAGAAAGAAAGAAAGAAAGAAAGAATTAATTCTTTGCTCTGTTCTTGAATTCTGTTTCCTGACGTACAATCGTACTTGCATCGCTTTGAACGAAGCATTCCGGCATTGGCCACTTACATTAATCTTCGCTTGGATTAAATTTCACCAGGACTGATTCATTATGGAAGGACCCGGTCAGGCCTGAGCCACGGATGATGTGCATGGATGAAACCTTCCCATAATGCTTAAGTTGCAAGTGTATCGATCTGAAACAGGCACGGAAAGATCCACACATACTGGGCCAGCGATGGTGGCTGATAATCAACCCACAATAGTGCTGCCATCTGAAATCGAGAAACTGCAAGACAACAGTGGAGCACAGAAGCACATGGTTGTGGACAATCTGAGTTCAAGAAGGAAGACAAGCTACAATTCATATTGAGCTGTAATTACGCAAATACACTTGCAAAAATAAAAGTTATTGGCTGATGCATTAAAAGTATTTAATTCTAACAGTACATGCTTAGAGGGATACTTCACCCCAAAATGAAAATGTTGTCATTAATCACTTACCCCCATGTCATTCCTAACCCGTAAAAGCTTTGTTCATTTTCGGATCACAATTTAAGATATTTTGGATGAAAACCGGGAGGCTTTTTACTGTCCCATAGACTGCCAAGTAAGTTACACTGTCAAAGTCCAAAAAAGTACGAAAGATGTCATCCGAATAGTCCATCTGCCGTCAGTGATTCAGTGACGTCAGTAATGACACAAACAGGAATGAGCGCACTTGACAATGAATGAAATTAAATACGTTGTGTTTTCCACCAACTGGCAACCCAGGATGCTTGAAATACTATTTGGTTAACCGGCAGTGGGCGGGTTTCAAAAACAGTCCCTGTGTAGTAAGAAATGTAATACCTTAAAAGTTATCTTTGATAATCAAAATGACAGTTTTTTCATGTGAAAATTTGTTTTTATCATGCCTTAAAACTTTTTTCCTCATTTACTATATGCAGATCTATGAATACACAAATTAGCCCAACCTACACTCTGACCTGTTCCATGGATAATGACTGATAAAACCATGTTTTTACTAGCGGACACATACAGTGGACACTGTTCTTACTTGACATTGTTGTGTCCTCAAAATGCCCTGAAGACTCGAATGCAGCCAAGTTTGTGATTCTTAAGTTGCCTCCATGAGCAATGCGAATAACGTGCAGATGCCAATGTGGGGGAGGTGGGTCTGACTCCAGGCTACTTTTACACTGTTGCAACTGGTTATTTTCTAAGTTAGCGGTTCTAGAATCACGTTTTTTGTTTTTTTTTTTGCTCTATTTTTGGTTTTGTGCTGGTAATCTTTTTGGTATATCCTGCATGCGATCTCTATGCTATGATCTCCCAACTGTATAAATGGATAGAGCGATATGTTAGGAATCTATGCTTTGACGTGATTTGTTGTTGAATTTTGTGACGAGGGCTGTTTCAAATGGCATTTCTGGGATTGCCACTGGGAAACTACAGTTTTAAGGAGAAAATATGGTATTGATTAATGGATTGGCAAATGGTTTTGTCTCAAAGCAAATTAAAAACACTACATAGACAAATAAATTCACTACAGGGGGACTTTGTCTTGTTACAAAATAAAAGTACTATATTTTAACAAGAAAATAAAAAAGCAAACACAGCTTGCTTTAATTTTAAGCCGGAAACCAACTTTGGCAGCTGTGGCCTAATGGTTAGAGATTTGGACTTATAACCTGTAGGTCGCTGGTTCGAGTCTCCATGCTGGCAGGATTTGGTGGTGGAAGGTGGGTGAATGAACAGCGCTCAAAAAAGAAGCTATTTTCCATTATATGTAAACAATTTTTACCAATGTAGGAAGTAAGAAATAAGTAATAGTTTCCTCTGTCATGATGTTTATGAAATTTAAGGAAAAAGAAAGATGCGACAGCATCACCTCAATCTATGTCTGAACTCCACATGATTTGTTTTCTATATGAGAGACCAGAGTAATGTAGTTATATGGCTGTTTTCTGACTCATGCAGGTTCCTTAGAGTCATTCGAAAGAAACGCAGAACAAAACGGAGAAAGAGAGTCCCATTATCACAGAAGCGAATGTGGTGTCAGGAGCACTTCTGAAATATTTGTTTTTCCTCTACATATCTGTTGTTTGTCTACATTATCCTGCAACATCTCACTCGAAATCTCAGTGCAGTTCACAGAGTTTGTGCTTCATAAACGAACCCTCGGCAGCATCCTCCTCTGCAATAGAGCCAATATTTGTTCTGAGACATTTGTGCATGTCTCTGGGCTGTGCATGATCATATCCAGGAATAATGGCCAAGGAACGTTTCCCATTTTCACTGCTTACCCGAATTCTATTAGAAAACCCTGCTGTGCAGAACCTGATGATGAATATCCAGTAGGGGAGGCAATTAATTAAATAAATTAATTGATCATGACGTGATTAACTAAACTGACTCTTAAGACCAAAAATTATTTGGAAATTGTGTTAAAATAGTTGGCACAGTTGGGAAATTTTAATTCAAATCTGGCTTTGAATGTGTTGAGTTGTTTAAATTCTTCTTCTTTTATAATACATAATCAAATACATTTTTCCAAGAAAACCACTGAGAAATGTTACAAGCGTAAATTAAATGTTCTCATTGGAAAAATGGACATATGCATTAACCACTATGCCAGCGCTCTTACTAAATACATTTTACATTTGATTTTGACAGTACATTTAGACAACAACAATGTACTACACCTGCAACAAAGTTTTTCCTTTAAAAAAGAATTCTGTAACGTTGTTGGTACAGATGACCATTGATCATGTTTTCAGGCAAACAAGACACAGTTTTAATGACTTTTTAATTGAAAACACTGTTGTGTAAGCAGCCCATAAATGTGTCACATTTCATATGTCACATTTAAACCGATTTGAAAATGCATTTAAAACTTAAGTTGTGCCATGGTGTAGTAGTTAGCACTCTGAGCAAATCAGAATTTTGCTTGCAGTAGTTTTAAGTCTTATAGACCCCTATAAAGAATAAAAATGTGTGAGTGTGTGTGTGTGTGTGTGTGTGTGTGTGTGTGTGAGAGAAGAGAGAAACTGATTTTATTTTACATTGGAGCAGAACTAGCCACATATTCCAACAGAAGAACAAACTGTACAGTTTGTTTGGGCCCGGCGCTTTCTGAGGAGGGCATAAATCTCTTTCAGAGGTTTTTCCTTTTCCCCCCAAGTAGAAAATGCTATAATGCAATACCTTCACACTTTCTCTCTCTCTCTCTCGCACACACACAGACATACTTCTCATACTTTTACATTGTTTCAAGTTTCCAAGCTCTAGAAATACAAAAATTTGTGAGGGGATTTAATGAAGGCAGCACACTTAATCAGAAGAATTATTCACTTAATATACGCACTCATAATATTGCATGGCAATCACTTGTCCTGATAATTCAATTCCTTCCTGGTATAAGGCTGTTTAAAATGCAAAACCATGATTGGCTGACTGCCAGGGCGTTGCTATGCAGTTGTTGTGGTGATCTGGTGCTTTTTTATTTTATTGTGCTGCTGTTCAGAATTGAATTGAAAATTCAGTTTAATGGAGTACTGCACAAATGACATGCTTTTGCTGGCCAAACCGGAAGTTAGTTCACCCATGGTTCCTTTAAGAAAACCCCATTTTGAATTTTCCATTAGCTTTTGTACAAGCTGTGTGACCAACAAATGTTTGATACTTACATGTTTTCTTCATCTTGATATTTTAGAGAATTGAACTTGTACTTAATTTTGAAAGAGAAATATAATCAGTAGAAACTAAACAGACTATAAAGGAACTAATCCAGTCATATGACATCATCACCATTAAGCTTTCAACAGCTCTTTCAGCCTTACATTTTCTCTGAAAGTTTGAGTCAGACTTTTTTGAAAGAGTGTGATCATTAACACTACAAAGCTGTGAAAGTGGACTATTAGACGAGTCTTCCTGTTTGGCGTCATGACATTAAATGTTCCCAAAAGCCTTTGTAAGTCTTTTTAAGTCAAGTAAAGGTATTGGTATTGAATAAAAATGCAAAAATGAAAATATCTTGAGCTTGTTTTAACCACACATCATTTTAGCCATTTAACCAAAAACCTATGGTGGACCAGTAGTGCACAGCACAATGAAATCTCAACAACACAACGGAAACAAGCCACAACACAACACAATTAGCATAACACAATGGAAACAAGCCACAACACAACAAAATTAGCATAACACAACGGAAGCAAGCTGCAACACAACACAATGAACAAAAGCCGCAGCAAAACAAAATTATCACAACACAAAAGAAACAAGCTGCGATACAAAATTAACACAGCAGAAACAAGCCTCAATACAAAATTTACACAACACAACAGAAACAAGCCGAAATATGAAATTAACACAACACAATGGAAACAAGCCGCAGTACAAAATTAACATAACACAACAGAATCAGCTGCACCAAGGCAACAAGCCACAATGCAACAAAATTAGCACAGCACAATAGCCGCGTTTCCACTGTTGGGCTAAAATCGGGCGTGCTAGTGTGTGCCAGGGCCTGTGGCGTTACCACTGTCACTTCCGGGGCTTGATTATGCCTCATCAGTGCTTCTTCGAGGCCAGCGACCAGGGTTTTTTGGCCTGACGAAAACCTTGGGCCAAAGCAGACCAGCTGGGGCTAGAGGAGTGGTTATGAACAAAGGTGGAGTTTCTCTGCGTCTGGAGAGTGTCAGCGTCGTGGATCATTTCAGAAAGCTAACAGCTATAACACCAGCATTAAACACATTAGATAAGTTGAGCTCAAAACTCACTTTTACTCAGCATCGAGTGTTTGAAATAATGCAATCCGATGTGGATTATAATCACCATAAAAGGCTAAAAAATATTCATAAGCAATGCAAAAGACTGCAAGCTAGGCGTTAACGTTATCATAGTAAACATGATAAATGCAACCACTTGGAGAAATCAGACGTCAGCTTCTTATTCTCTATCACAATCGTGTATTTATTTAGTAACTTATATTACTTATCATAAGTCTGATCTAGAGAGTTTATGCCTATGTCATAAAAATCTAAAAATACAATAATGAATAAGCAGGCTATTTTCATAATGCTTCAGTGTTAAAAATAAATAAATAAAATAGAAATACATTTATTTCTGTGACATTTTCAAGCCTGCAAACAAAAAGCCGCTGCTATCGTGTTCGTTTTGTGATCGCGCTAGTTCCAGTGACTTATTTCTTATTCGTTTTCTGATAACTAATGTAGGTGTGTAAAGGTCGGGTTTTAGTAAAGGGCAGCACTATTTTGACCTTGGTGCTACTGGCCCGAGGCTATTAGCCCTGCCCGGACCATTTTAAGCCCCGGAAAATTAGCGCAGCACAATAGACACAAGCTGCAACACAGTAAAAGGTGCACAACACAACAAAATGAGTCCTATGCGTTGTATTGTGGTGATTTTGTTTTTTTGTGCGCTACAGGGCCACCATAAAAACCCTTTCAAAAAACTAATTTATTTCAAGACAATGAAACCAGCCATCCAAACCAAGTCATCCCTGCAGCATTCTATTATTGAATTTAAATTGAGGCAGGAAAAAAAGAATGTAGTATTTGAATTTAAGTAAAATTCAAACAAATTCAACTTGACTGTACTAACTAAAAAGCAAAGTTGTTGAGACAAATTTTGAACATTGGCTTCACAAAGTCTTGAAATTCTGACTCAACTTTTTGAAACTCTTTGAAAATTCTCTGATATTCAGGTCTCTAGATACGGATCATGTTTCTCCGTCAGTGTAAGTCCATCGGATTTCTGTGCCCATGTTGAGAGTTAGATTTTGTTTTATTACAAGAATCGTGAGACTCAGATTACTTCAGAACTGCTCTACTGCCAGCTGTCAGTCGGTAGGAGGTCTGCACCATACTGGGTGTTCAGACACCTTCCGCAAAAACATGCAGCTCTTGGACTGCCGTTCTCAATCAAATCTAAAAAAAAATAAATAAAAAAAGGTTAGTATTTATGATCATAGCTGGCAGTTTATCTTTATTGAATACAGATCTGTGGTCTGACAAGTATAACAGGGCTTTCAAAATGCTGAGCACATGAGTGTTTATCATCTATTGCCATGTAAGCGTGGAATAACCGCTCCAATTATCCCCATGCTATTCATTTACACTACATAAACTGCACTGCGACAGCCTCCTGGCTACGTTCTGCATGTTTAAAGGATGAATTTGAATTTAAGTCACTTTTCCCCCCACTTTATTCGTTTTGCCTACGGGTGCAGATGGCCTCCGCTATACCTCCTGCTAGGAGCATAATGCAGCTTATTTTGTGTTTTTGCACCACTGTGATGCTAAAAACAAACAATGGAAGAAAAAAAGTGCATAATTAGTTTTATTTACACCGTCTGATCGATGCATCTCAAACTCCCAACACCCATGGGGTCTCGTCAGTCTACCTCAAATTGACAGAACTGTCTTGTTAATTGATTAACTGAGATTCTTCGATTAGATGTCTAGTCGTCTTTGTGCTGAGATGCAGAACAGATTTGCTGAACAGGTTGATTTAAGCATGATGCTTTTTATGATTGTATTATAAATGACTATTATAAAGCATCTTGCTGGTCTTTCGGTGCCTTGTCTTTCGGTGCCTCTTAATATGAAAGTGGTGTTTTTAAAAAGATTTTACGGTTTTAAAAAAGGTTTTACAAAACCTACATTTTACATTCTATTCAATACCACTGCACTCTATGGAGCTTTCTGAAATGGAAGAGCACATCGTTTTGGTTCAATCATCAATCATCAGTCTCCGCATTCAGGAAGATGTGGCATTTTCTTTTAAACAATTAGACAATGATTTGTCTTTTCCTATAATAAATCTCTTTTTAATCTTCACTCCATGCAGCAGATTTTCAAGAAACTCTACTGGAGCTAAAGCATTCCACGTTAAACTGCCTCCATTGTTACGCCTAGGAATGAAACCATTTGTAATGATGACACGTAATTTATGGGAAAGTAATTTTAATGCATTTATAGCTTATGAGCTCTGAGTATACAATTTTCTCCTTATGAAGTCACCATTAATTCTGTAAACTGCAGTGGTAATTGCAGCAGTGAGTTCTTTGAAGGAAAAAGACATCTCCGTTTTCCATACCTTACCTGAGCGAATGGGGATTGGTGGACATGTGACGTACCGCAATTTGTTGGCCATGCTAAAGGAGCAGGTCTTTATCCCTGTAGTTTCATTTTCATTTCCACAGAGTTGAACTAGAGGTCCAGTCGCTGTTCTATATTCAAAGGAGACGTGCGGGCATCAAACTTTATTTTGAGGGTTATTGCGTCCCACTTACCTGTGGTTCTCAGTGGGTCGGTCGTCTTTTTCTGATTGCTCTGCCTCTGACAATGAGAGCCTGAGTATACTCATGCTGAGAAAATACATATCAGTCCAAACTATCAAACAAAACCAGACCAAGCCTTTTCTCGGTTGCCAGCCGATCCACTTTTCCTCTCGATTTAGCACCACAAAAGCCATCCTGATCATCTCAGTGTGGGCCTTTCTGGCAAGTAAAACCAGTCAAAAAAAAAAAAAAAAAGAAAGATTTTTACATGCTTCAATTGGAATTACTACTGTATACTAAACCGACAAAAAAATCATTTTTGTACACTAGAGAATATAAATACTAAATGAAAAAAAAAAAAAAAAGTTTTAAATAGTGGTTGACAGAAAAAAAAAGATAGAAATAGATGGTAAATTTTTGTCTCCATTTTCCACCAAGACATCCTTAGTTATATCAATCACAAGGACTTTATATCAATCACAAGGACATCATTTATTTGTATTTGTATTTTATTGTTTTGATACATGGTACATTTGTTTTTTCAGACCCATATCTATAAAAATATTTGTTTTTTACAACTCTTTGAAGCATCGTTAATAAAGTTACCAAAATATACAGGTCAGTTAGTCATGTTGTTGCCACATACAAACTTTTTGCTAAAATGTATTGAAACACGCTCATCTTCATCTTCTTATTCTTATAGATAAAAAACTAAATAAATGGGGCAAAAATAGCTATACTGATTTTAGCCAAACATTTTTAAATATATAATATTTCAGGAGAAAATAAGCATATTGTAGCACCACCTTGCAGTGTTGAGTACTCGAGACTCGGACTCGGTCTCGAGACCGTATTTTAATGGTCTCGGTCTTGTCATGGACTCGTGTGCATTTGGACTCGGTATTGACTCGGACTCGAACATATTAGGAATCGGACTTATACCCGAGTCCACTCGAGTCCCAATCAAAATATTTCATGATTATTACTGTATGTTTATGTTTATTTAAATTGATGTATGATTGACACATCCAATGACTGGTGATTTTCTTTTGACGTGAGACGTTATGCCAGCGACACACTGGATGTGTGGCGCAAGCGTCTCAGATGCGTGGCGTGTCTGTTTTTAATTCGGCTCCCATGTTAACAGGTTAGATCTTGCAGACTGTCTGCGTGAGACGCGCGGAAAACCCGTGCATGCTAGAAATAGAACCGACGCCTATTTTTCACGCGACACGCGTGCATGTTGGAAGCGTTTCCAGGCAAAATATACTAGGAAAATATGTTTATATGTCATTTTGTACACAAATACATATTAATTCATGGCATTTTGATATTTGAAAGTCTATAGGTTGGCATAAATTCAGATATAAATGTAATTGATTTATTTTCAAATATTGCACCTGTCAAACATACTCTATTTTGCCGTCAATATTGTTGACGGTGTCCTATCAGTAGGTGTGTAAAAAAAAAAGTTGATATTGTTGTCATGAAGACAAGATCCTGGTTTTCGGCGGCCTCCCTCTATGTCACCTACAGCAGCAGCGCGCCAAGCGCCGCGTGCAGGCACGCTTCTGGTGTGTAAAGACACAGAAAACGCGAAGCAACCACCACGCTTCTGGCACGCAGCCAGTGTGTCACCGGCCTTAAGTTACCTTCCTGCCATCCGCCTGTAGTGATCCTGCTTTCCAGAAAGCCACATTGCTACATTATTTCTCTCAACTGTGTTATTTTTACAAAGTTGGACAAAATGGTCACAGAAAAAAAAACAAATATTGTTTAATTAAATTATATAATGAATACAGACACAGACTGACTGTCTCAACACTAAACATCTCCCCCCCCAAACAATGTCTGACAGAATGCATTGAACTTATATGGCATTTCATCCAGCTTTCTTCCCCTGGTACATAAACACTTATGCATGAAATTGTCCTGGACAGTCAGTCGGCTCTTGTGTGTATGCCCTCCGTAACTAAAAAAAACTTGGACTAGTGTGTATTTTATCCTTAAAACGCACCATCCAGGGAAATTAGCATTAGATTATCCATTGCTGTTACAGAAAGTAATAAAATGGTAACTGTTGTCAGTCCCCGCTTCCTCTGCGCCAGTAGAGAGTGTTTTTAGTCGGGGTGGATTGATCATGAGACCACATCGTGCTCGGTTGGGTAGCAGGATGGTCTCCTCACTTATTTTTTTAAAAAGTATATTATGACCATCTGTAATCTTCACAACATCTAAAGTGCACATAATCCAAGACATTGTAAGGATATTAGCAGTCATTAGTTAAGCTTCAAGGTTAAAAGTTATGTAAAAGCTGTTACAGTTGAACATTTACAGGTATAGTGGTACAGTAATGTTACTTGTACTAGAAGTGTTATGTAGAATTACAATATAGAGTCGTACAGTAATGTTATGTGTAATAGAAAGGTTATATGGATGTGTATAGTGGTACAATGATGTTACGTGAAAATGAGTACTTAATATTGACAAGTAACAATTCATAATACTAATAAAATAACCTTTACACCACATACTATGTGGCCCTTTTACCCTTTATTGTTTCCACCAAACATTTTACATACTCCTGAAGATTTCTTTAGGTCTTGTCTCAGACCCAATCTCTCTGGTCTCGGTCTTGACTCGGACTCGACCCTTTCTGAACTCGGTCTTGACTCGGACTCGACCCTTTCTGAACTCGGTCTTGACTCGGTCTCGACCCTTTCTGAACTCGGTCTTGACTCGGACTCGACCCTCTCTGGACTCGATCTGGACTCGGACTCGAATGAGCTGGTCTCGACATCATCTTAGTAGCATGTGGGATTTCCGAGAACTTAAAAATATGCCATTGGAAACCCTTCACTTTCGCGAATAATCCCATGTATTACAAAAAAAAAGTTGAATGCTTGCATGAGGTGCTTTTTCAGGCAATCCGAAAATTGAATATTTCTTTGCATTTACAGATCACCTGGCATACATAATGTAAGTTACATGATCATTCTTTAATGTACGATAACCTCCAAACACCTCATACGTGGCAAATCCTCTCAAATATAATGGGCTTTTGTCACCATTAATGCCAACATCTGTCGCAATGACTTATCGTGAGAGGGGAAAAAAAAATGTTTTAGTCACATAACATGTGACTATTAATGGAAACGCCAACTTTTCGCAATAGCTTTTTATCAACATTTAGAAAATATTGCAAAATCTCCAAATCTGTTATAGAAACGCACTGGTTGATGCCATTACATTATAGATCCATCCATGATGTTTGATGTGGCGCACATGAGAAATGAGAACCACATAACATCAGAGGAGTGCAACACTTGCGCGGCCAGTTCATAGTGCAGCTTGTTTACAAAATGCAAGGAAGATGGCACAGTTTTTTGTAATGACATCATCCTTCAAGCTGGTAGCCCCGAGCAGGGCGTACAACTGGGGCAGTCTACACGGGGTCCGCCGTGAATGATGTCTACCCCAAAGAGGTTACTTTGGGGGAGTCTGGGTATTGATCTAAAACCCAGCCTAAAATAGAGACGGCGGGGAAAGAAGCTCCCAAAACACACTAAAGCTGGTTTTGAGTCACACGTGTTGACAGTTTTTGTGATCCTCAGCTCTTTGAATCACCAATTTCGAGCCTCGGTACTTTGAAAGCAATTAGTCTCAACTGGTATTTAATTAGTAATTGATCTGCAACCTATTTTCCTCAGTTGAAAACCAGCAGCTCATATACTCCTACAGGCCTGTGCTAAAAACGTGCCTTTATGTAGAAAGAACTGCCGTTTCCTCAGGCAGTAGAATTTACGGTAATTACCTCAGAATAATGTAATTGCCCACGTATTTAGCAGACGTGAATATGCAACGAACAAAGAGCGAAAGCAGTTTTATGTGGAGTGACTCTGACAGGCCGCCTTCCAGCTGTATTGCACAGCCTATAAATCTTCCTGCGACGTTTCTTCCCCCTCTAGAACCAGTTAATTAGAATCTTTTCAATAAATTAACGAACTTGAGGCACCTGGCATAAAGAAATCCAGAGAAATTGAGCTCAAAGCATTCCGAGCTCCTGGGAAATCGGATTCGTTCGCAACAATTAGTCACCGATTGACACGCCGACCACCAGGCAGACCCACGGCGACGTGGCACACGCTGCGTTTGTTAAACATTTTGACCCAGATCCAAAAAAGAAAAAAGAAAAAAAAAGGAGCATGGCTCTGTGTATTTGGGTACAAAATAAAACTTTCTGCTTTGACAGAGTATTTCATAATGCATAATTAATCATGCAGCACTCAATTATTTACCACAATGCGGAGGTTCTGCGTTTTTCGCCAGCGTTGAGGGATTAGCTGTTAATACATTTGTCTTGTCTATGGATCCCTGTTTGGCCTCTGCTGACAGTGTTTTAATCACCCACTCATCTGAGAGAGAAAGGCCAGGAAGTCAAAGAGATGATAAAATGGCATTTTCCATATCGTTATAATGGAAAACGAGACCGTGTTCAGAGGCCTTTTTTTTCTCCTTTTGAAATCTGTCGCAGTCTTGATATCCTCTTGTGGTGTGTGTTAACTTCATAATTAAAATTACTAATAAAAAATTCAGTTGGAAAAAGAGGCATGTGGCTTTTTGATACTGATGACTAAATTGATTAACTGAAAATCTTTGCTTGCAGGTTAAAATGCATTGTAGATATAGTTGTCTTCATATATTATATAATCATATAAACTAAAAAATTTTAACATGAACATATATATATATATATATATATAACTAGTATATAACTAGTACTTACTATCATACAGTAAAGTATAAATGCATATACACAGTGTTATTCAGTTTTATTGTCAGTTTTATTAGTTTTGCTTTATTTTATTCTTTTAAAGTTTATTGCTTTGTATTTAATTTCAGTTTTAGGTGTGTTTTTAAGTTTAAATAAATTAAATAGCTGAATTTATTGTGTGTGTGTGTGTGTGTGTGTGTGTATGTGTGTATATATATATATATATATATATATATATATATATATGTGTGTGTGTGTGTGTGTGTATATATATTATTAATATATAATAATTATAATAAGATAAGATACAATTTCATGCTTTCACAGTTTTGAAAAAAAGGGAATAAAATAAATTAATTAATAATATTTAAATAAAAAATATTCTGTTAAATAAATACTTTTACTGCACATAATTAAAGCATGTAATTAATTTACATATGCATTTTATTTATTTCTGTATTTTATACTGAAAACATGCTTTTTATGTCGTCTCTAGATTATATAGGCTAAGTCAAGAATGACGCAAATGGAAGGAATAACCTAAGGTGAGACTGAGGAGGGGGACAGAAATGGAAATATGTGAGACCTCTAAAGGATTAAAAGGCCAGAAAAATGTAGAGTATTACCCACACACTTAATGAGACATAAAAAAGACAAAATCTATGACCAACACAAAAACTGTACAAATTAACACTGTTGTGGGACAAGTGGTTTTTTTTTCCCTTCTCGCTCACTCTCAAACTCTTACACAAAACACACACCCCTCTTCTCAAAGTCAAGGGCATCATCTGAGAGATGTGAATAAATCTGACTTACTATAAGAAGCCAACATCAAATTGATTTACTTCTATCTCATTTGACCTTTCAGTGTTCGGCTTTGTATTAGAACCACTCTGTGCTCACTGAACCCAAGGGATCTTAAAGAGATAGTCCACACAAAAAGGAAAACACTGGCATCATTTACTCACCCTCAGGTCGATCCAAGCCTGTATGACTTTCTTCTGTGGCACACAAAAGTTACACTCTGAGGAATTTTTTTTTTTCTCTCCATGTATGGAGAGACTAGAGCTTTCAAGCTTCAAAAACACTTTTCAGTGAAGAATTCAAAGACATTTCACAATCTAATGAAACATTATTAAGATCTCAACAAAGGGTCTTGGATAATGGAGTGCCAATGTTCATTCACTCACCATTTAGCAGATGCTTTTCATCTGAAGCGACTTGCGGTACACTAAATGCTGGGAGAATCCGTCCCACAGGAGCAACCTTGGGTTAAGTGCCTCAGTTTAGAGCCCAATGGTGACGGACTGCAGCAATGATCTCAATGACTCTTGGGTTTCAGGGTCCCCTGCTACGTGGAACTGAACCTACAACCTTCACATCAGCAGCCAAGATCCTTAACTAGCACTAATTTGTCCGCTCTGGTGTTTGTGCAAATGCACATGTGCTGAAAACAAGGCAAATATTGGAGATTACTTTAAGACTTTACACTAAGTGAAAATATCCTGCCTTTGTTGGCAGAGGCTATTTACACTAACTCCGCCCACCAACATGTGATTGGGGGAGAGGTAAGGTGCCATCCATTTAATAATTTGAATTAACATTATAATTCACACTTAATATGTTATTATTGCATACTGTTTAATAATGTTCTTCAATATTGAAGTGCAGATAATTGCCATTATTTGAAGTAGTACAGAAAATCTTGCTATTTTAACAGTGTAAATAGAATACATTACTATTTGCGCTTAATGTAAATAGCTATCGCTATTTACAGAGTGCAAGTAGCCGCTGCCTTAAAATAAAAAGCATATACACCGATATTTACTGTAAACAATAAACAAACAAATAAACAACAAATAAAAATACAAATAATCAAACTAAGCTATAACAATCATATAAATCATAAAGTGTTATATAAGTCAAGCAAGGTATAGTTAGTCAAAGTAATAAATCAAATGGCAAATATATAAAGTCTTTCAAAAATTGTGAAATTAATGAATTAAAGTATTGCGGTAATAAATTGAAGTCAGTTATAAATGAAATGTCAAAGTAGTAAGTTCCAATCAATCATATTAAAATATTAAATAAGTCATAAACAAATCAAGCAACAACATAAAAAATTGCCACAATATAAAATTCACAAAGGTAGGAGTTAATAAATCAAAGTATCTAATGTCATAAAGTCTTAAGTCATTCAAATGCCAAAGTCATAAAAAGTCATTAAAATGTCATAAATAATAAACTAAATGAATAAATACTCAACCATTATAAGGATTAAATAAGCTATTAGTCATAAGCTATAAAGTAAAAAAATAAATAAATCTGACATTCATAAATCCATAAAAAATTTAAATCGAGGTCAAATAAATGAGTTACAATAAATCATATAATAAGTCAAATAAGGCATAATAGTATTAGTATAAATGAATAAAAAAGTTGAAATAAAAAATACTCAAATGAATGAGTTATAATTAATCATTATAGTCTTAAATAAGTCATAAGAATAATTAATTCATAAGAGTAATAATTAAGAAAGTCATAAACTCTCAACGTAATAAAGTCAGTCATAAATAAATGTCAGTCATAAATAAACAGAGCAAAGATAGGAGATAACCATAACCTTTTATCTTGCCTGTACTGCAATTTAAATATACCACTATATTATAGAAATTATAATATACTATATAATCAAATATCATTTATTTTGTAATAAATTTAGTTCAAATAACAGTAATATTATATAAATAACAATTTAAAATAATGTGACAATGCAAAGCAATAGTTCTGAACTTGATCAGTTATTTCAAGCAAAGTAATTTTGTCCCCTTGGAATTATAAGGTTCTATCTGACATTTTTGTCAAAATTGAGTTATTCACATATTCTGGGACAATTTTTTTATATTATGTGATGATTTATTTTAAGTTGTGTACATTTTGGGATTTTTTTATTGAAAAAAACAAAAAGGTTCTATCTACAGAAGTCTATGGAACACAAAAATGTTAAAGCTCAATATCTCAAAACTACTCAGATAGATAGAACCTTATAATTCCAAGGGGACGTTATAGTAATAGTCTGACAAAGCAAATTGACATCTTGAATACCTCACACTTGAAAACAAGCAGCCATCAGTGTTTTAGTCTTATAAAACCATGGCGTACCTGACAGAGTGTCACATTTATTATTGAAGACGTGCAGCCGTGCCCTTTAAGACGTCTCGTAATGACTGGCCGCATGCAATTAAACCTGAGGAAAGAAAGAAAGCTCCCACGCATATACAGTATGTGTGTATGTGTGTATGTGTGTGTGCTTCTAATTGTCAAGGACTATTTCACAGCTACATGCTTCAGCACCCAAAGGCCACTTTAAGGTCACAGGAATGGCAGCGATCTGACAGGACAGTTCTGCGAGGCGCCAGAGATCGGTAAACCCCTCCAGGCCGGAGAGATTTCAAAACAACGGTTTTATTTTATTTATTTTTTTTCTCCTGCAGTATCACTCGTAGAGATTACAGCTCTGTGCACACACTATCTCACAGTCGCTGAAGGACAATATGGGATGAGACAAGGGTCAAAGAGACCAGAATGAAGATGAAGGGCAGAGATTGGTGTGATAGGTGTCATGCTGGAGTGTGAGGTAGGTGTGTGAGTGTGCGTACCGTGTTTGTGTGTGTGTGTGCGACAGGCTGAGAAATGTCCCAGTGGACAGTGCAGAGTGATAGAGACTGAGATCTTCTGTCTGACACCTTCACAAACACAACCCGGCTGGTTACTTGCGACACTGTGAGTCGAGCCAAGACATACACACACAACTTTTATCCGTCCATCTGGGATGTGGAAAATCACTTCCAGAAAATAAATTGCTTTCGTGAACTTGTGCACAACAATATTTAGCATAACATATGTGATGCTGTTTCAGAATGCAACGTTTTTTCCATTTATGGCTTTGAATAATATGTAGGTTTGCAGTGCTAATTAAAGGGGAAGAGTGATTAAAATGT
The DNA here is from genome assembly GCF_003368295.1 of Carassius auratus. Lineage (NCBI taxonomy): Eukaryota > Metazoa > Chordata > Actinopteri > Cypriniformes > Cyprinidae > Carassius > Carassius auratus. Next base: position 26,323,894 of record NC_039264.1, on the reverse strand, counting down.
TTTTTTTTTGTCAACATAAACAGAAAAACAAACAAAAACGACAAGTTTTCCTTCATCAGAACTAATATGGAGAAATTTTGCATTACATCACTTCAACAGTGGATCCACTGCAATGAATGGGTGCCATTATAACAAGTCCACACAACTTGTCCTCCACCCTTAATATTGTTCTCTCCAGTAAAAATGTTGTCTCATCTGATTAAGGAGAGAAATATGCACAGATCAAGCACTGTTTACGTGCTAAATACATTTTGATGTGAGAAGACAACAGGGAACGGACTTTCAGGAGGAGTTATTATGGATTATGGACTCTTATTTTGGACTCCAGTGGATTTATTTCTTAAAAACTTGCAGCTTTTCACTTCACAAGATGTGAACTGATGGAGTCATGTGGATTATTGTGGTTTTTATCAGATATTTGGACTCTGCAGCACCCGTTCACTGTAAAATCTGCTAAATTTAACACTAAAGTTTGCACAATTTGTTTGTTTCAATTGATTTTCATTCCAGAAATTCTGCTGTAAAAAAGCTGGAATAATATGGCCAAGCAGGCTTATCAAAAACACATTTGGTTTCACAGTGCAGAGATTAGAAAGAAACTCTGTCGCCCCCTTTGAGGTTTGATACCACCAGAAAAACACTTAATAATTATGTTTGCTTAAAGTAGAATATATAAGTAGGTTTCTGGCCTTATATGGAGTTAGAAACAAACAAAAAGTAGTGAATTTAAAGCTGAGAAATGAATGAACTATACAATGTATGTATTGGCTAACTGCAAGTAAAATAAATACATTTATAAAATAAAGCAGATCTGAGTGACTACATTTGGTACCATTACAAATAAGACTGAAAATAAAAATGAATAGACCCAACAAGTTCAAGTACTAAATAGTAACAACTAGCAAGCAATAGCACGTTATATGTACTAGTTTAACAAAGAGACAAAAAAATAAAAATAAATAAAAGGTGACGTGACATTCAGCCAAGTATGGTGACCCATTCTCAGAATTCGTGCTCTGCTTTTAACCCATCCGAAGTGCACACACACAGAGCAGTGAACACACACACACACACACTGTGTACACACACCCGGAGCAGTGGGCAGCCATTTATGCTGCGGCGCCCGGGGAGCAGTTGTGGGTTCGGTGCCTTGCTCAAGGGCACCTAAGTCGTGGTATTGAAGGAAGAGAGAGCACTGTACATGCACTGTACATGCACTCCCCCCACCTACACCCGAGGCTAGAACTCACAACCCTTCGATTGCAAGTCCAACTGTCTAACCATTAGGCCACGACTTCCCCCACTGTGATAGTTATTGCTTTAATTGAATGTGCGTGGATATTTAAATGTGAACAAATGTGCATTTATACAAGATGATAGACATACAAAATACTATCCAAAAATATTCAGGGGGGACAAGCAACTTTAAAAAACTTTTGATTATGAATAGGACATGACTTAGGGCTTTAAAACCTATCACTTTGAATTAACTTTCGCAAACAAAAAAAAAAAAAAAAAAAACAACAACAACAACACTAAGGTCCACTGACACCAAATAATTCCATGCTATAGAAAAATATTGATTATCTGCGTACTGCTGAGTCTTTGTTTTGCCAAAACTTATTTAACATCAACAATTGTTGTTTTGGCTGGCAATCAAGAGCCGCTTGAAGTAAATTTAAAATAAATGAGCTTCTCTTGAATCCCAGCCAAAACAATACTCCAGATCAGAGACGTTTAGATGTCTGGAACATCTTCCCGCCCGCCGACACACACACAGGCAGAAACTCATCTTCACATTAGCAATGTGAGTCATCATCAAGCTCTCTCTTACCACGCCAGGGTCTGATTGGGCGAGATTGAAGAAATTGCAGGGGCAGATTGCCCAGTAATGGCTTTGTGAAATGTGAGTTCAGATTCATTCTCGTCTTTATCGTTCTCTGTCTAGCCTCTACATCCTATCTACTGTACTCTCATTGACGCTCTAAATACTTTTGATGAATCCATCTTGGTATGGGACTGATTGGTTCTTTTGAGCAGGTGGTTTTGCTTGTTGGTCCTACCAGTAATTGTAGCCCACGCCCGATAAATACATCTGAATCAGGGCGCGTTAAGGTAGAAGATGTGTGAACAAACACCCAATATATCACACGGCGCTCTGTAGAGATCTCTTGTGTAATGAAGGGTAGAGAGGCTATGCAGCACAGTAATGGCTTGAAGCAATGAGAGACTGAAATGTTGGTATGTGTGTGTGTTTGTGTGTGTGTTCGTGTTATGTTAGCTACTCTCACGGCAGTCAGACGCTCGATATGTTGAGTGGTGAGCTGTATTTGAGACGCCAGGGGTGCGGGTCTGTGGCAGATAGTCTTCCAGCATTTGACGCCAAGCCTGCACTGTGGGTGGTAGAAGAGGAAGTGTGTCTGTCCATTTCTATATCGACTTTCTGTTTCATGCATTTCATTCTCAAGGAAAAAAAGTGGTCGTAGCAAAATACAGTTATGGTAATAGCATGGTTCTGTTCCTATAATATATACTGTACCATTGCATCTGCATGATAATTTAAGGTAGTCCATGTTTCAAAACATGGTAATACCATGGCACTTGTTTGGTTAAGTGGTATGTGAATGGCTTATGGATGGCGGACTTGAATTGGATTCCATATAAAATCATTTTTAAACAACATTTGGTATGCAGTTTCAAGAATTTAAATACTGTTATAACCTGATACCTGTACCTGAATTATTGATAACCAGCTCAGTACTGTTTAGAAAAGCTTAAATTTAAAATGATCTCTCAAAACCTATTTTTGTTGGATAATACAGGTATTTACTATTACAAAAGTTGTCAAGCCTGTTATTATTGCTGTAACTGATTAATGTAGCCAAGCTAAAACCAGCATAACTGTGGCTAAAACATGTCTAAAACCTTAACAATAAAATTGTTTTACTCTTCTGAAAATTGAAGGTGACCAGTTAAAAGTTAATTAGAATCAACAAAACTTTATTTGTAGAGCCTTCTAGGGCAGTAATCTTTACTGCAACCTTCATTTCAGCTGCTTAACTTAATCGTTTGGAGAACTAGCCCCAAAAGACCACAAATGTCCAAGTAAAGGTGGAGACACCTAAATCAACCTCCTTCTTACCTTACACTTGCAATTACTTCGGCTGTGTTATCTATGTAGGACGATGACAAAAACTCCTCCAAGTTTTTTTGGAAGCTTCTACATATACTGTAAACCTTCACCACTCTCACCTGATAGTTTTATAGAGCTGAATTTATGTCATGTAATGTCGAGGACCAGCGCTGCACCCACAATTCGATTAAAGTTTTACATACCAAGACGCCCAACATCAATTCCAGTTGCGCAATAAACCAGCACAACTTGGCAGCTATTTTCTCACCCTCCAATCAGATGTAGTGTGCTATGTTTGGGTGTTTTTCCTTCAACAGAAACCTGCAGTTCTTGTACTTTCAACATTAATCCAACTGTCAAAATCAACGAGGAGCTAATTTAGTGTATTATCCAATTTCTGTAGTCAATTAATTTTATCAAATTAACAACACATGAACTTCATGGATGCGTAACTCATGTGTTGTTTATTTGGTAAAGAGATCAGAAGAATAGACGAAATTAGACCAATTTTTGTACCATTTAGATATATTTCATTGTGACATTTTCAATACAGCCTTAAAAATGAATGTTTTAAAAGGGAGCAGGAGGAGGGGGGTTTGAAGCTATGCAATAAACTGTTTTTGGCTCCCCAAAGAACCATTTTAGTGAACAGTTCTAAAAAGAATCTTTATTTTTTCTCTCAGTGAGAATAATTTAATAATCTGAAGAATCTTTTGTGGCCTGGAAAGGTTCTATGAATTTGAAAGGTTATTCGTGGACTATCAATCACAATTAAGAACTTATTTTTTTTTAAAGAGTTTCTGTGTTTTAAGTGTCTGTAATGAGAATTGTAAAGAATGTCCAGACTCCAAAAAATACCAATATAAATACTAGATTTTTTTCTTCAGGTTATTCTTCATGTTGAAGAACCATTGGTACAGCAGGATTTCTTGACATGGTTTCTCATTTTTTTGTTCTCTACCTTCATCTGCCATGAAAGACAGGCTTTTATAGTCGCCAAAAGTACAGAAAGTGTTTTTTAGACATGCAAAATTCTAAATATGTAGCAAACAGATCTTCTATTCTTTCTTTAGGAGTGTGTCAAGCTCATGAGAGATCTACACACGTTTGCTGTGACGTCTGATTGGTTGAGGCTGTACAGCAATTCACCGTTCCTGACAGAATTAATGGAGGGAGAGTGGCAGAGAAATTATGTTTAATGAAAGACACATTTACTTTTAAGTAGGTACGGAGGCTTTGACAGTGCTGGTGTCGGCCCCATCAGCTCACACAACTCTCAGCGTCAAAGCGGTGGAACAAAAAGCTGGTAGCTCGTGAAGACTATAATAATTCCTTACATTTATATAGCGCTTTTCCGGGCACTCAAAGAGCTTTACATAGAAGGGGGGAAATTTCCTCAACCACCACCAGTGTGCAGCATCCACCTGGATGATGTGACGGCAGCCATATTGTGCAAGAATGCCCACCACACACCAGCTCACTGGTGGATGAAGCCAATAAGCAGATATGATGGCTAGGAGGCCATGGTGGTCAGAGACCAATGGGCGAATTTGGCCAGAATGCCTGGGTTACATCCCTGCTCTTTTTCAAAAGACATCCTGGGATTTTTAATGACCACATATAGTCAGGACCTTGGTTTAACATCTCATCCGAAAGATTGTGCTTTTTTTTCCTCAGTATAGTGTCCCCATCACTACACTGGGGCATTAGTACCGTGGCAGAGGCTCAGTGGTTCAGGTTGTCTACAAACCGGAAGGTTGGTGGTTCAATCCCCGGCTCCACCTGGCCAAGTCTCAAGGTGTCCTTGAGCATGACACCTAACCAAGATCAGCTGGATGGTACCTTGAATGGCTGACACTGCAGTCGGTGTATGAATGAGTGAGTGAATGGTTGAATGTGAGGCAACTTGTAAAGTGCTTTGGATGGCCATGGGGTCTGTTGAAAGCACTATATAAATGCAGTACATTTACCATTTAGGACTCACACAGACCACAGGGTGAGCACTCCCTTCTGGCCTCACTAACACCTCTTCCAGCAGCAACCTAGTTTTCCCAGGAGGTCTCCCATCCAGGAACTGACCAGGCTCAACCCTGCTGAGCTTCAGTGGGCAAGCAGTCTTGGGCTGCAGGGTGATATGGCTGCCTAACCTGATTTTACCAAGTGAGACATGATCCTGGGACAACATCGTTGTTGACCCTGGAACAACATTGTGATTAACCAATCAGATTTGAAGAACCAGTTTATAGATTTTGTGAAGTTTATGCTTAAAATCAGTGTTTGGTGCTTGTACATCAGTGTCATTCATCTATCATTTCCTCTGATTTTAGGGATTACTCATGGTTAAGGTTAGGTTTAGGTGTATGGATATGGTTAAGAATATATTTTTGGAGTAAAATGTTGTTCCAGGGTCAACAAAATATGTTGACCTAGGAACACATTGGACTTGGCAAAATCAGGGTATGCGATATGGCTGCTGTCATGGTGAATTAGGTCATGTTTATTTGCATGCAGGAGGCAAAAAGTATGTCGAGTGGTTGTCAAAATGCATGTGAAGCTTGGAAAAACATAATGTGCAAAATCTGACAGCCGATCAGAGTGAAAGGTTATGTAATCATGGACTGGTTAGTAACTGTACCCAATTATGTTTTGTAGCTTTACATTTTTTTAAATGTTCTGAAATCACACAGCAGCTCCACTGAAATTTGTATCAAAACATTTGATCAGCTCCTCCCACATAATTTATAGTTACACTAGTGATTGACAAATTCAGTTGGAACAACCAGATGAAGACTATAAAAAGCTGCAAAATTTCACAAAACCTGTCAAGAACATGTTTTGGCCGTAGGCTATTTCACAATTTGAAATTAAACAAGAAAAAAAAAAAACAGCCTATTTTTAGGACTATTGAGAAGTTATGCATTGTGACATTCTCATCACTTGAAAGTGACTGTATTAAATATACTTTAGTTATAGCAAAACTAAATAAAAAAATAAAAAAGCCAATAAAATATAATGAAAACAATGTAGCAATGCAAAACATCAGATACTGGGGTGCAATGAGACCAAGACTTGTTTTCAGATGTAAATAATGAGACCTACTAACAGATTTTGTAAATGTTGCAGTAGCAACACTGAAGTCCTGGTTATATTAGGGTCTTTTTTTCAAACAAGTACAGCCTACATAGAGTACATTTAGAAAATAACATGGATATAAATCCACATTATAAAACCTTTGTCCTGGCCTAAATGGCACCCTCAGCTCTTTGGTCGGACGTAGGTACACACTCTAATGCCGTATGGACTGGTCGCCCTACTGAATCATTAAATGACACAGGGCCATAAGTCCACATCAAGTCCACATCAAGTAAATCTTTGGGACAGAGCTAGTACAGTGCTTTGCTGTCAAATTATGAAACTCAATAAACACAAATGGTTTTGAATCTTATTCAAAAATGCATAAGATTAAAATCAGCTAACTGTCAAAATGTACCCAAAATCTCTGAAAGTGAAGTGAATACTGTACTATATAATACATCGGATATCAAATTATGGATTTAATTAAATGCTTAAATGCTCAATTAAAGGATTAGTTCACTCCCAAGTTAAAATTTCCTGATAATTTACTCACCCCCAATGCTTTCCAAGATGTTCATCGCATTCTTTCTACAGTCAAAAAGAAATCCATATAGTGTATTTCACCTGGGAACAATGGCTTGAAAGGTCCAAACTGCTTTCAGTGGAGCTTCAAAGAGCTGTACATGATCGCAGCCAAGGAATAAGAATCTTATCTAGCAAAGCTGTTAACGAAAAATGGAAATGTCACGGTAGGAAATCCAGTGTTTCCTCCGTGTCATGTTTTGTGGTTGTTTTTGTACTTACGTTGTCTCCATGTGCTCGTTTAGTTGATTGTGGTCACCTGGGTGTTGATTGTCTCGCTCCAGCTGATCCTCATCACCCCTCAGCTACATATACTCACCTCTCTCTCTGTCTGTTGTCAGATCCTCACTCATGTTGCAGTCTCCCTGTTGGATTACCGGCTCCCGTGTTAGTGTTCTGGATTGTGTTCGTGTTGTCGTCTTCGTGTTAGTGTTCCGGTCACTTCCTGGTTTCATCCATCGACCGTCTACACCGTCACCACCGACTTCACCATCCAGCACTTCTCACGCCACTGTAGACCTTCCGTCACCATTGCCCACATCCTGGACTGTGCCTTCATCTTTCAGTTTCGCTGTATTTTCTACCATCAATAAACAACCATTCTAATTACCTGCAATTGCTTCCTCCTCTCTTACGAGTCGTCACAGTAAATGTGTACTTTTTAACCCACAATTGTTCTTGCACTAGCTCTTCGATGCACATCCACGACTTCACCGATTACATGGTCACGTTCAAAGGTCACACGTGACACTGGTGGAAGAACCGACCCAGTGTTTACAAGTGTGGAGAAGGAGGACCATTCAAAGTTTGTTGTATGTAGAATGACACAAAAATCCGTCATTGTGTTTTAAACGGTCAGTTCATCTGCGTATCCTGAATGATTAAATCTTTCAAACCTTAAACGATCTCTTCCGCTAAGAAAAAACCTGACATTTCCAGTGTGAACACTTAATGTGTGAAGTAGTGGATGCACACTGCATAGCTAGTAGGCCAACAAGATGAGCATTTTTGGTTAAATAAAAATAGCAGATTGTTTCACTAAATATAAGACCCTTATTTCTCACCTGGGAATATGTAGGGCCCTTTGACGCTGCAATTTGGACTGTTGGCTCATATTTAAGGCCACTATGTGGAGAAATATCCTGGAATTTGCTTTCTTTAAAAACCATAACTTCTTTTTTGTCTGAAGAAAGAAAGACATTAATATCTTGGATGACATGAGGGTGAGTAAATGATCAGGAAATCTTAATTCTGTAGTGAACTAATCCTTTAACACAAACAATGCGACCAAAATTATGAATGCAGTTGGGGCAGAGCTAGAAGCTTTGTTATCAAATGGTAGAAATAAGAGCCCAGTTCACACCAAAATAAGTAAAGTCACCTTTATTTATATAGTGCTCTTTACAATACAACTTGTGTCAAAGCAGCTTTACAGTATTAAACAGAAAAATAGTGTGTTGATAGTGCAAGAGGATGATAGTAAACTCAATTTTCCAGTTGAAGTCAGTTCATCATTGATTCAGTAGTCATTGTCCAGCTCAGATCCGTTCAAATAGTATCTGTGCAATCAAGTCGACAATATTGTCAGAAATTAAATGTCCCCAACTAAGCAAGCCGAAGGCGACAGTGGCAAGGAACCAATAAAATAAATCAGTAAAAATGTCAAGAAAGTAGCGGTGCAAAAGACTAATGCAAAAGACACAAATGAGTTAGCTATTGGTGCAACATGCCCAAAAAGTCTAAATGGACCTGGACAGAGCTAATACTTTCAGTATCAAATGGGGAATTTAAAAGACTCAATTAACTCAAATTTAATAAGTCAAGAAACTGATGGTGTATGGCTTTGAAATATGAATTCACTGATGCAAAAGATGCAAATCAGTTAACTGTGCAACATGCCCAAATCCTCTGAGTAGCGATACTGCTGAGAGTCCAGTTGCAGGGGTAATGACATTGCGACATCTTACTTTTTACCATGGCTTCCACGCTTGTCAGTTTTTCACTGCAACTACAGGCCTCTGTACAATTCCCTTCATATTTCTGCAGCATCCAACTAGCAACACGGTATTTGGAGTGAAAAAAGTCAAAAGAAAACCTGAGCTCATTGGAGAGATGGAGAGAATAAGGAACACTGAGCAGGGAGGCTGTTTCAATTCCATTTATCAGACATCATTTCTCTGCTCCACTGACTCAACAAATTCAGTCTGTCGGCTCAGTGTCACCCCTCTGGGTCCCTACGCCCTCCAAACGCTTGCCCGGTGACGCAATATTGGTAAATGACTCTTTAATAAAGACCTAAACCCATCCCACCACTAGTTTACATCCGCTCTCATTCCAGTTATTGATCAGAAATTGATTTCCCCAGTTCCCATATGAAAGGACCAAAGATGGAATGATTCCCTAGAGGTTTGGAAGGCGTCGTGTAAGTTATGATTGGGGGATGTAGTGTGACGGGGTGAATTTAAGACCAAGGAGGTCTATAATACCTGAAGTTATCTGTTAGAAATTCCATTCATCACAATGGCAGTTGCTTGGCTCAGCATTTATTCCCCTGGCAATTTGATTTTTGTTTTATTTTTCAATAGACTAACTCATCCAAGCTGTAGGAGTGTTGGGCTATTATCTCTAAATGATGAAATACATGGGAATGTGAAAAAAAAAGAGAATAATACTAGAACAAACAAAGTGGGTTAGACAAGCTGGTGTTTCGAAAGTGTGCTCCTCTCTAGCTACCTCTTGGTCTTGTAGCTTGAGGCTTATGGATTCGAACACAACTTTAGTTTAGCCCTCAATCTCGATTCTTTTCTCTCTATAAATGGAAAGAAATGCCCAGAAGATACTGCGTTCACTTGACCTCGAAGCTTGACTCTTGACTAGGGATGGGCAGTTTCAGGCGAAAACATTATTTGAAATCCGCCTGGAATTATTTTCGAAAAATCGCAGCCCTCCCCTGCATGCATACACACATAGGCTACAGTACACTACACACCCATAATAAGAGAGAGGGAGAGAGACCATTCATGCTTTCGATCTGTCTGTTAACAAATTGTTTAATGCGTTAGGGAATAGGAATCTTAACTCATAAGGCTGAAGTTCATGCAGAAATGAGCATGAACATCCCAGATAGCAAGCACATTTGGGCCGATTCTGGCTGAAATGCGACACTGTCGTCTCAATCTCGTGTCGATACTACGAAACACTTCTGACTGACAGATGGCTTTTCTCTATCAGTTGATCTCTATGGGATGATTTTAGACTCAAAATGATTATTAGATGCACGCACCATTATCTACACACATTTTTTGCATGTATCGTACTAACCACAAACAAATGCCTTTCATTTTGAGTGTGTGGAATTCGGGATTAAACGTTTGTGCAGCAATTTTTTTGTACAAATACAGACATGTTTGCAAATGATAATGTTCTGTTCTGCATTAATACATCATAAATTGATAATGCAAAAAGCAATGCAAGCATTTGTGGATCAGATTTGGATCAGATCTTGTTCGAGTCGATCTTGATCAGTTCATTTGGATTTTGAGGCTTCATTTTCACAGATTACATAATTTCACGACTCTCACACACACAACTACCAACGAGCAAGGCCCATTGCAATTCGTTAACGTGTAAATGGTTTGAAAAATTTGCATTACTACACTGAAACAAATGCTTTTTAACCAGTGTCTGCTGAATTAAGAATTTCATAAATGTGCAGCATTTTGTTACAAATGTTATAGTTTGTAGTAAAGTATCATAATTTGTGCATGTAGCGATTAAGATGTGCATTTGTTAATCATTCGACATGGGTGCATTCGTTCACATATCTTCTGAGTCGATTCTATTTGATTCATTTAAATTGAGATTTTCGTTCCGCCCCTTTTAGCCTTGCACAATCCACACACAAAAACAGCTTGCGATCTCCTCCCGTAGAATGTTTTATTGAATTTGTTCTAACTTAACTTATTTTACATTAATTTAACAAAAACTTTGTGACTGTACCTTGGGTTTTTTTACTATTATAGCTCTTTAATAATAATAATACTAATAATAATAATAATAATACAAGGAAGGAATAAATGACAACGTGCCATTGAAAAAAAGAAAAAAAAGAAAAACGGTGCACACTCTTCGTCAGTATGCAAATATGTGGTGCATGCTCAGTATCACTTCATCAAATAACCCGCACAAGAAACCATGAGCATACATACCTAGTTCTGTCGTCAGATAAGTCATGAAATTACCAAAAGGGCGATTAAAGCTGCAAACTGTGCTTGTATATGCAGCACATAAGAACGTCTCTTAACTGCATGTACTAAAATATATTCTGATCACAATATAAGGCACACTTTGCTGCTATGTATTGTTTTATTTGTAACTCACTGCACAGATAAATGTGAGCACAGTGCACTTACACTAGAGAATATGCAAAAATGATACAATTTAGATGCATAAAATAACTAATTTTCTCATTTTTATCACTTACCTGCATGTCTCATCCATGAGTATGCAATGCCATTTGGGAGTTTTGAGAAGCTGACTGAGCAATAAAGCTACAGTATAGTGAGACCCTTTATTAAATTATCGGGAGGTGAGGAATATTGTACTCAGTTGTGTTTTAGATCAAACACATTTTTATATTGAAATAATGACGATTTCTGTGCCACCCCAGAATGGTTGCTGGCCCCTTCCTGGTCACCCCTATGAAGACATCCTGGCTCTGCTACAGATTGGCAAGATTAAAAGGAAGCTGGAAGATGTTTTTAAAGAGGAGATTGTTTTTAATTGGGAATCTCTATATCTGGCCAATATACATTAAGATGAGTGGAACAATAAGGATAAGAAATTGTTGTTAATTCTTCTGGCGGCTAGTAAAAAGTAATCACAAAAAAAAATGTCCAGAGTCACCTACAGTTGAAGAGTGGATTGATACAAAACATATTATATATGTGATGAAAAAAATATATATTTTTCTTTAAGAACTCTGATAGAAGATTTTTTTTTTTTTTTTCACTTTGGAATAACTAGATAGATTATATTAAACCGGTACGCCCAGATTTCTTGAAATGTAACCGTTAAAAGGTAGAAAATACAATGCGTATTTAACATTTGAGAAATGTATATGCATGTATATTTCATACTCTCCATAGTAACATTACGGTGTATGTACGTGTTTTCATTTTTTTATTCTTTCTTTCTGAGGAATTTATGTATGTCCTGATATCTTTATGTATTTTCCCTAAAAAAAAGAAAGATATTCTGTGTCTTAAGACACTTTAAGTTAAAACAAGCTAATTTTTTAAATTCATTAGAAAGTTCATTGTGGAAATCCTAGGACCCTAATTTTACAATTTCCCCACTAGACTAATGTCTACTTTTATAAGCAATCAGAAGATGAAACAGGTTGAAGAATACAACAGACTTATATTGAAAGAGGGACCAGAGCCATATCGTGTTCCTGTGGCTCAAGTGGTAGAGCATTATGTAAGCAGTGCAAGGTTGTGGGTTCGATTCCCAAGGAAGACGTTAGGAAAATAAATTTAGCCTGAATGCACCATAAGTCGCTTTGGATAAAAGTGACGTGACATTCAGCCAAGTATGATGACCCATACTCAGAATTTGTGCTCTGTATTTAACCCATCCGAAGTGCACACACACAGAGCAGTGAACACACACACACACTGTGAGCACACACCCGGAGCAGTGGGCAGCCATTTATGCTGCGTTGCCCGGGGAGCAGTTGGGGGATCGATGCCTTGCTCAAGGGCACCTAAGTCGTGGTATTGAAGGTGGAGAGAGAACTGTACATGCACTCCCCCCACCCACAATTCCTGCCAGCCCGGGACTCGAACTCACAAACCTTCGATTGGGAGTCCGACTCTCTAACCATTAGGCCATGACTAAAAGTGACTGCTAAATGCATACATACATTTGCATATCCAGAGAGCAGAATGTCATCAAGATTGGAGGTGGGCTCTGTTGAATGGGCCATTAAGCGTAGACCCACAACAGCCGTGAACTGAGCTTTGCAAAGGCAAGCACCTCAAGTTTCCTTCAAAAATCTAGTATCTAATAACTGTTCTACTTGATTTACTGTAGGCATGTATGCGTAGATGTAGACCTGTGAGCGAGTGCACTGAGGTCTCAAATGTCAGAGGGAGGTTTGGCGACACTGTGGCTGCGACACGGGGCACAACTGCCTTCTGGGAATAAGCCACCAGTCTCAAACTTCATCTCTCCATTTCTTTCTGTCTCTGCACAAAGATTCAATTACTACAAGACCGAGGGCCAATGCAAAACTTTATACAGACAGAAACAAACAAGATGGCATGATACCAAAGAACGAGAGAGTCTCACAGTGTGAATTTCTGATGATCAAGGCCTCCAGCAGAGATGAAAGTCAAAGACATGAAATCCATTTGATCAAGCACTACATAAAATACATATCAAACTCTCTAGGGAGTAATGGACATCTCTACATAAACCAGAATATTTGTTATAAAGTCTCAAGAGGAAGATCATTTATCCTGATTCACATGCTTGTAGACGCACTCATGTCATGTCCTATTTTTTGGTTATTTTTGTCACAGTACATCAAACACTGACAAGACGCTGAATGTTCCTAAGATTATACCTTGCTTTTCACTTATAAAAATAAATGTTCCAATTAGAATTGTTCAATATTTAAACATTTTACTGCTTGCCAGCACAGGACAGTGGTTCTAACCAGTTCTGCTTCTAGATCCAGAATTGAGATAAAGAGAATTGTATAATATTAAAAAAACAACTTCATAATTAATAACAAGTTAATAATTAACACTAAAATTTAAGGCCAAATCCCTAAAACTTACAGAAAACCTCAACACTATTCTTTTCTGCACTGGTATTACCTTCAGAAAATCTCATCGAGTTTGAAAAAGAGTGTTATTTGGCAACGTTAAATATCCAAATATTGAAGTTATGCATGCATAGACACTGAGACTGATTAATCGTATCAAGTTTATTTTTTCACTTTGCAAATTCCTGTCATTTCAGTCCAGACAGAGGTTCAGACCCAGTTACCGCTCTTAATGCTTCAGGGAGCAAATCTGTGAAATTACTCTTAAAAATGCTACATTGTTCACAGTTAACAGACTGTGACACTCACTGGGGCGAAACCCCCTCCCTCCAAAACCACAGCTCTAATTCCTTAATCAGGCAAGCCAAATGAATGTTGAAAAATGCTCTATTCTTCACAAAAGACCAACTTTGGCAATTTGCATAATAGGTTTGGCATTATCAGTACGGTGAGCTCCAAATGAAAAAAAGAAAAAGAAAAATAGTCTCATCTTCAGACACACGCAGGTTCAATGGAGAATGCCCCAGTTACCACCAAACAAGGAGCATGCGATTGTAGATATAGTGTAGCAAGCATGTTGGACATTGTGTTTGTACAGTAATAATTGACAGTTTGTTTGAGATTTGAGAAACTCAAACTAATGAAACTTATAGTGAATTAATTAAAATATCAACCCAATTTTTAAAAACAAATTAATAAGCACTGCAATTAACATTAAGACTAATAATAGGGACTGGGAAATAAATGAATGCATCGCAAATCGAGAAATGATCCTCCATCGATTCTGAGATTTTCTGAATACATCACGATTCATCGCAACCACCTCAGATTGATTCTGAGCTTATGCTTTAGAAACAGTCTTACTCTGCTTACTTCCCGTTTTTTACACCCTTGAACCGAAAATAATCAGAGATGCACTGATTGCAATTTTCTTGGCCGATTTCTGATCTAGTGTGATCTGCCGATAACGATTTTTGTCGATTCCGAATTTATTTCTTCTAAGAGCTATAATTGACAGCATATGCAAACAAAAATCTAATTTTCTTCAATGCAAAGTGTTATATAAAAAAGGTAAAACGTCAGTAATATAAAAAGAACAAATTAAAAAAAAAAAAAAAAACGCAAACAACAGCACAAATAAATGTAATAGAAAAAAAGAGAGCTATGAAACTAAATATTAAGATTAAGTAAGTTTTTTTTTTAAATACTTCTGAGAAATTAATAATTAAATTATAAAATAAACATTTTTAAGTCTTCATTGTAAAAATTAAATAAAAATTAAGGCTTACCCTTAAAATTATAAAACATATTCATTCAAGAGCAGAAAGTGTTTTGTTCTTTGATTATCATGACAGACAGCGGCAGGGATATTGAGCTGTGGTCTCTTTAAGAGTTAATCCATGGACCCAATATAATGTTACACAACATGCCTTCTCTTTCTCATCTATTTAACGTTCCAAAACTGACTGTGTTTAACAGCATACTCGCCAAGATAAGCATTTTGACTTAATTTTGTATGTATTTGAATGTTTTAGCGCCGTTAGCCATTCATTTTGGTATTTCTGTCTCACAAGCTGTTTGAGACTGAGCGTGGGTCGGCTTGTGCTCTCCACCAATATAAATCAGTGGTGCTTTTAGTAAAACCTGTGGGAATTACTAAAACAATGTGCAATATAAGCACTATTTAACTGGAGTGAATCAGAGATGTGTGAGAGAGAAGGGGTCATCGAAGAGAAGACTTTAAGAATGCACGGCTGACGTGACGTTATTGCATGTGCCACTGGTAAGAAAACGGATCGGCTTAAAATCGGAAAGAGGTGAGACTGATTGACTGAACGATCATGAGGAAAATCAGCCGATTCTGATCCCTGGCCAATCAATTGATGCAATTGACCAATCGATTGATCTAAAAATAATCATTCATAAAGTTTGAAGCGAATTACAATGGTATTCACAGTGAGCTGGGATTACATTAATATCATATTAACAGTGAACTGGGTTTACATTAATATCGTATCATAAAAGCATTTTGAGAAGAGGTGTAATTTACATTATTAGCACAACCACACTTTGTGAAAATTAGCGTGTGTGCGGTTAAAGTCTAGATTAGAGTGCGATCTGCTGTTAAAAACGAAGCTCAGAGTCGATTCATCGTGACAGCCCTAATTAATAATTGCTTAATTAATTATGTTTCATTGTTAGTTCAGGTTAACCAATTTGTTTAACAAATGTTGGATAAGTTTACCCATTAAGCGCACCAAGTTTAGGCGTTTTCATAGATATTAAGGTAAAATAAGAAAAATAACTATAACTTAATTGGTACTTTGGCACCATTAAATCCTACAGTACTTGTGTTCCAAATAAGCCTTTATTATAATTTATACACAAAACAAAAAAGGATTTTAAAAAAGTAAAACATTAATATATTTATTCAGTAACAGGGAAGGTATTTTTTTATTATTATTAAATCCTTTTAATAAGGTTTAACATTCATCACCTGTACTAACATTCAACATGAAGAACATACAATATGCAAAGCAGAGCACTTCATGACCTGTAAGTATTGTAAAAAAAAAAAACACACACACACATTAATATAAGCCACTTTTAGATCACCTCTGATTTTGGCCTTCACTCTCTCCCTCAAAGACTTTCTGTCCAGACAAGGTTTTATCTATTTATTTATTTATTTGTGTTTGTTTGTGTGTGTGTGTGTGTGCGCTTTAAAGGAAACATGCCTTGGACAGGTACTGAAGGTAAAAACACACAAAGAACTGTTATCACTAAACACTTTTACTCAGAAAATTGGTCAACGTTTGTAATTAGAAGCATTCCTCAGTTAAACAAATGGCTTAAATGGTTCCACAGTGAGTAATGGTAAATGTAAGATATGTTATGTTTGTTCAGTTAAGGTTACCTTGTGCTGGCTACAGTTTGGAATGTACTTAAATAAATGACTGAAAACTGCAGAAATGTGTTGATTTCTGAAGGGTCTCGAAACACCAAAGTTTTTGGGTGTCTTGTTGTGTGAAGTCCCCTGAGATATCACAGCATGCACATGATGTAATTAAAATGAAATGACAATCATCAAAATGAATTAATAATACATCAAATTAGCCCAGATTTAAGCGTCAGAAGCTATAATGAAAATTAAAAATGTTTTTTTTATTTTTATAATATTGATAAATTAAATAATTGTTCGTCAAACATGACAAGCAAGCCAGCTTCATTACAATAAGGCACTTAACATGTACTGTATATTAGCACTAAATTTAATGTTTGAGAAATCATATAATCCCAAAAAGGGTGGCTTGCAGATTTAGCAAGCCACCCTTTCCGCTGATGTTGAGTTGACTGGATTCAGAAAACTTGAATATTCATTATTCAGTCCAAATTGTCTGAAGCAGATTTTACTTTATGCATTAAAAGTACCATGCATATTATATATATATATATATATATATATATATATATATATATATATATATATATATATATATATATATATACTGCAAATAAACAGTAAATGCCCAGTATGAGCATGTGTCGAATGAGGCCAACCACACAATACAGCCATACAATGTTCAACTGTGGAGCATGAATCATAGATGACTCTTATATATGGTAGCAAAGAAAAACATCTTAAATTAATGATAATAGTCCTGTACAGCAAAGGAACAGCATATTAAAGGAAACACATTCACGTGATTTCTTTCAAAATGCCTACACAGGACAAGTGGCCTACAAGAAGTGCATTTTCTTCCTTCCGCCTCATAAGGCATGTCTTTATTTTCATCATGAGAGATGCATTATGAATGCGTTGAATAGCGTTATGCTACAAAGATGAAATAATAAGAACATGAATGCTTTTTAATGTAGGTCATCTCTTAAAAAAAAAAAAAGAAAATCGTGTACAGGCTCAGCTTCTGTTTTCAGAGTATAATTGAGTCTCCTTATGAATAGATTAATAATTTAAAGCAGCCAAATGAATAATTGATGCTGTTAAAATGCCTCTACTTCAAGAAATGCATTTGACTTTTACACATCTCTTTATAAATGACAGCAGCAGTCGCAACTCTAATTCAGGAACGAGTTTAGGGGTTGCTTGCTGCCTGTCTGCATGTCAGCAGATTAAAGTGTATCCTTGTATCTCAGTGGATGTCATTTTACAGTTTGCCACCCAGGGGTCAGAGGTCAATATGCAAAAAGAGGCATTTGAATGCAGCTGCTATAAATATTTAGATTTTCAAAGGGAAGTGAAGATTAAGAGCAAAGCAATGCCAGTTTCAACCAAATGTTTGTACTTTCGCGTGCTGGATTTGAAACGCCGACCTTGAGAAGGTACGTAGTAGTTTAGCTGCTGCGAATTTACAATTTACCATTATCAAAAAATGGAAAGTGTTTGAGGCTTATCCCTTCAAACAGATTCAAGTGCATAAAATGCCCTTTAAAAAGTAAAAAAAAAGTATAAAATACTATTTCAAATACAACATTAAATTAAGATATACACCTTATTTAGAGGACAAAAAATCTCTTAAGCCTTCTTCACACTGCACGATTTCAGCGATCCTATAAATCACACATATACAAATCACACTGTGCGACATGGACCTAATAAACTTGCATGCGGACTGTACGATGATGAAGCCTCTTGGCTCGTCCACTACGACAAAAGTTACTATTGAAGAATAAAACATCATTAGCAAGTGCTAGTGGACAAACCACGATAAATCAAACTTTTGCAGTTGTAATTTTTATGTTCGTTGAAAAAAGAAGAAGCTGTGAAAGAGGAAGTTAAAAGTTATAGCGCCATGTTGTGTTTGATCAACACGTTATTTCATGTTGCGTTTACTGGCTGGTAGGTAGCCGAAGGTTGTAGCAGCAAACAAACTGTGCAATGATCATGCTGTATTTCTGACACTGTCAGAAAATTATTTGCAGGCTTTCTGCAAACGATCGTAAGTTTGAGACAACAATCGTCTTTAAACCTCCTTCACTGTATGACATAATGTAAACCACTGTTTAGAAGCCACGGTCACAGATTTTGCCAAGTAAGACATGTTCCTGGATCAACATCTTTTGTTGATCCTGGATCAACATTATTGTGCAAAACCTAGACCTAACCCTAAACCTAACGCCCAAAATGTATCCCTAAAATCAGAAGGAAATGGTAACTGAATAACAAGGGGTAGAAGTACCTAACTCTGGTTGTAAGGATAAAACAGAAATTTCCGGTAAACTTATCCCTCAATTCTGATTGGTTGCTGGGAATGTTGTTCCAGGATCAACAAGGATGTTGATCCAGGAACATGTTGCACTTGGTGAAATGGCATTCAACAGTGGTGAAAAACAAGTGCTTAAGATTTTTTTTAAAGATGAAGCCTATAAAATTCTCTCTAGACTTTAAGGTTTAATTACCATACAGTGACAAATTTAAATAAAAATCTGAGACACAAAACCAAAAAAAAAAAAAAAAAAAAAAAAAAAAAGATTTAAAATTATTGTAATGCGTTTTACAAGAAAATGCTATTTTTTTCCATTTAAAAACGTATAGGGTTTAATTCATGGTATTTGCTGCTTTATAACTATTTGGGAAATTAACTAGCAATCTAAATGTGCAAATTGTCTTTAACACCTACACTACTTAATTTTTTTTTTTTTTTTTTTTAAGATGAGGAATTCAACAATGGAATATTTCAACCCCCAGAAAAAAAAAGTCTTCCGATTCAGACAAGATGGCTTTTTAACATAATTGTGATGGAGAACTCATATTATAGATGGAAACAATGGCTTACATTTCAAAACATCTTTTCACTTCACAAGACGTTAATTGAGTCATGTGGATTATTATAATGTTTTTATCAGCTGTTCGGACTCTTATTCTGACGGCACCCATTCACTGCAGAGTACCCATCACTAAACTAGTCATGTAATGAAAGTTTTCCATATCTCTTCTGATGAAAAACCAAACTCATCTACTTTTCAGATGGCCTGAGGGTGAAGACATTTTGAGCAAACTGTAATTTTTGGGTGAACTATTCCTTTAAAAGCGATTGGTTTTGGTTCTTTTTCTAGATTGTTGGTCATATCGAAATTGTTACTATGTTGTTTTATGCAAATGTCCCCACTGAATATCGTCTGTTTCAGCCTGCTTTGCTGCCCATACGGCTGTGTTACTGCTGGAACTTACTGCAGTTTTAACGAAACCCTGGTCGAAGCAGCCACGTGCTACTGATGTATTTCTAAGGTGTTTGTCCTCGTTTTCTCTCCATTCGGTGCTGGACTGGACATCCTGAGCTCAATGGACAAATGTTCTGAACGATCTAGAGGGTGACAGAAATATAACTCTGGTCTTCTGTACGTCTTGATCTAATACTGACATCCTGCACACGCTAAAAAGCCACTTTGTTTTCTTATACCTTCCACGAATGCTTTCTGAGGTGAGAGCTTGACCCTGATGTCCAAATGAATGGCTGTCATGTTCCATGAATAATGTCATTTCTTTCATTGGTTACAGTGGGATACACAGGTGAGGCCAGTGAACAACAAAGTTCTGTCTGTAAAGCTGTCCTTGAACAAGTTTATGCTCTAAGAAGCCAACTTGCAGCACACATTCATAGAGGATTCATGCTGCTAAAACTGCTCGTTTGTTTCTACACAGGGAAACTAGAGTAATAAAAAGCTAATAATTGAGAACCAAATAATTAAATTAATCTTGCCGTGAGAGCTGAAAAAGCAAACTACTAGTAAAAGTTTAACCATGTCAAGAACCGTTTCAGAAAATGAATTACGAATAGATGTAGCCTGTTTAAACATGACCCGACATTTTCATATATAATATTTGTATATTATTAAAAAATATGTTATAGCATCTGTGCATGCATGAATCTTATTTCATTATCACTGTTATTAATATTTGTAATCTGTTTTATTTCTTTCTTTTTCCGTTTTTATATTTTCTGTTTTAATTCATATATGCATAGTTTCATTCATTTTTATTTCAGTTTTAGTTTTAAATCGAATGAGAAATGTTGCTTTGGCAAACAGCTAAAAGATTCAAACTTGTTTAATGGTTTTAATTTAAGCTTCTGTTTTAATTAACGATAATGGAGATCTATAATCATGAGAATTTAGCTTAAAAACAACATTTTATTTAAGTAGGCCTATTTATCCACATGATAGCAATTTGAATATGTCCTTTTCTTTTTATAATTACAGTAATCCCAGTAATGAGAATCTAATGACAATCACCATTGAGAATAATGGGAATTATAACGTTCTCAGTTGCCATGATGATAAACACCCAACTTCTATATATATGATGTATTAATTTTTCAAACAATAAATCGGAGGTGAAATGTTTTCTTGGGTGTTTTTGTGAGTTGCAGTCATACAGTAAGTGTTCAGCAACAACCAAAGTGTCATTTATCTTCAGGCAAGAAGAAGGTACTTGACCCCTCTTGTTGCTTTATGCAAATAGAAAAGCGTTTAGATGTAAAAAGATGTTGAGATAAGATTGCTGTTGAATTTTGATGCCATATTTTTGGGAGGAGAGGGGGTGTGTCTACGTTAAATCCCGCTTAATATTCATGAGGAACGTTGTCTTAGAGAAGCAATTATAACAGGGGTAACGGGGTTCAGCTTTAGATGTACGCCAGTGACCTTCATGTGTTCGTCTCATCCCTCATTTGCTATTTAAATACAGTCATTTATCACGGCGCTGCTGTCTCACAGTTGTCACCAACGCAGGTGTGTTTCTGATAAGACACATGAAACAGCTTTTCATTCCTAACAGTTTTTTTTTTTTTAGGGTTTATCACGTTACATCTCTTTATTCTCACTGTCATCTTCTGCCTCCTTGTGTCCCTGTTGGTTTTCAACTTCTTCTTATTTTGCCTCTTTTCCTTGCTGTCACCATCCCCAAACTTGTGAATTCAGTGTCGGTTCACTTTTAATTTTTGATAAAAAAAAAAAAAAAGTTATCTGTGCAGCGAAGATGACACCCAACAGTTGAAATGTGGGAGCGACCAAGTGGCACAGTTTGCTGAATTGTAGGCTATATTTTTGCCTAATCCAAATAGGATCACAAAATAATTGTAAAAAAATCAAATAAAAATAAAAATCCATGTATTTGAAGGAGAAACTTGTTTGCACGTATCTACAGGTATGTACGGTACACATGCACATTGAATTTATACGTAAAAACATTTATAAACATTATATATTGTTGTATTTATATGTTTTTAATGGCTGTTTCCATATATACACCAGCAAAAGATTGGAACTTTGGAGGATTTTTAAGATAAAATCTTCATTTTTAATCTTATTAAAAACAGCAGTATTGTATAATACTATTACAATCGTAAAATAACCGTATTTTAAGATTTTTTTACGTGAATTATGACTGAAACTTCAATGTCATGTGATCTTCTAAAAGCGTTCTAATGTTAAATTGTTTTTTATTAATTTTTATAATTACTTTTCTGCTGCCTAAATGTTTTGGGGGAAAAATCTAATAGAACAGATTGAGGGAATAAATAGAAAGTTTAAGAAATATTTGAAATAGAGGTGTTGTGTAACATTATACATTTCTTTTTTTAAATCAGTTGGATACTTCTTTGCTTAGTAAACATTCATTGCTTTTTCTTTTTTTTCCATCAATGATCAGAAATGTTTCTCAGCATATTAGAATGATTTCTGAACAATAATGTGACTAAGACTGCATAATGATGCTGAAAATTCACCTTTGCACCGTATAATTAAATTTTATGTGTAAATGTTTAAAATATAATATTTTACAATATTTTTGTTTGTTTTATGAATCAGACTTCTTAAAAAAAATAATAATAAAATAACTTACAAACGTGTTACAACCTGTAGTTTAGAAATAGTAATAGAAATACTATTAGCACTGTAATTTATTTGATAAACAATAAAATAAAAATCCATATGTTTTTGATAAATGCATTAACTTCAACATGTCAGCCTTCATGTGTACTTCATTTGCATGAAAAGCTAGTCATACAAAACACTTCCAGCTAAAATACTCTGACATCCTTTGGTGCCAATAAAATGAATTAATCTCCATGACAGGCCTCCACAAACCTTTTTCCGTCGTTACAAATACAGCAGCAATTTATGGCTTGTGTCATTTCGTAAGCGGTTGAATAGAGAGACAGTCATAAATAACTGTAAGTGATCGCTGACATTCAAAGGTGAGCGGGCAGTGAAAGTGAGTGGAATATGAAGGTCTGGGCCGTATAAAGCTCATCTAGCCCTGGAGCACTGAGACTGATCCCTCATTCAGCTATCTATTAAGTTTAAGTGCTGACAGACGCACTCAATGCCTTTCCGAAACACTCGATGAACTTCTTTTGTTGATCGTTTTCCCATGAGTTGAATCACTTTATGTTTTGAAGAGCTCTAATGCTTGGCCACAGTCATAGTGAAGCAAACGTTCTTGAAGATGAGGTATTCCTTTTTCTACCTTTATGACCTTGGTTGCATCAGCCGCGCGCTAGTTTCAACTTAGCTTAAGTATTGCATAAGCAGGAAACTTCCGGAGCACAAACACTGCCAGTGACTGAATCGCTGGGGATTTTCATACGTCTCAGGGATATTGGTTGCTAATTTAGCTACTGCGGTATTTAACCGTGAAAGACGCAAGATCCATGTCTACAATCACAATAGCAGTTGGCCCCTGCTCATTCGCTGGAAGTCATACCTTGCAATGACATTCAAATTTCTATATATATATATAAAAAAAGTAAATAGCATGAGGCCATTTGATAATTGAGAACTACGTATATGTAATTTATATTAACGATTTTTATTTGAATCAAATAAAGGTTGATGTCATATTAAGAAAAATAGTAATTAGTATACATAAAGCTTATGACCTTTCAGCTAAATCTGGCTTTAGCAAATTTTATATATATATATATATATATATATATATATATATATATATATATATATAAACTATAAACAAGCTAGAGGTGGTCAAACTGCACAACATAATGAGAGAGCTGTCTATAACTTATAAAAATGTGTAATATTTTGGTCCTCACATCAATGACCATCTACAGGACTCTACTGACAAGGTGAATTTGACCAATTACACAGGAGATTCCTTTATTTACCCAATGCATGAGAGAAAACCGTATCAAAACCTCAAGGTGACGAATATAATATCCTAGTCCGGAATCTAACTTTTTATTTTTAACTTTTCCCCCAAGCAAGTACACTGCTATTACCGGACAAATGTGGACAGAACAATGCAATCAATCACACAGACACCTGCCGCAACAAGCTTTGGGACAGAGCTCAGGACCACGGGCCTATTTCACAACACAGCCCGTCTGGAAGTTACACTTACAGTCCAGTAACCATTAGGAGAAGTGGTCAATAGACCTTTTGAGGCTTCATTCAAATTCACAAAATGCTTATTGAAATCTCACCATTAATTCACCTTCATATCATTTAAAATCTTGAAAAGATGTTGTGACGTTTTCCAAAATTAGCAAATCAGCTCATTACCGGAGACTGCAGGCTAGCTACATGAGAAAAAAAAAAAAATTCCCGCACAAATTTTCCTCAATCACGTTCTTATGAATTACTTTTTGGGGTTCTTTTCGATGAATCTTTCGAAATCAAGCGGTTTAAATAGGTTTGTGATTCACTTATGACTCTGAAAGCTAACTCAACTCACACACTGATTCATTTGGAGCCATGGAACGGGTTAGCGAAACGGTCTGGATCGGATTGGGATTCAGTCTGAATGATTCGGACAGCTCAGTCGAGCACTGAATCATCTGGAGTGGTCAAACAGGTTTGCAAAATGGTCTGAATCATTTAGTGAATAAGATTGGATAATTTAAACACACTGAATCTTTTGAAGTGGTTGTACAACAACATATGTCCAGGATAAAGTGGAATCTATGGTTTTCTGTCCGGTTCAAATTAATCACTTGTTTGGGTCGACTGGCATTCTTCCAATGAATCACTCGTTGGGAACATGTCTGAATAATTTGTGCGATTCAGTCTGAGTGAATCGGACAGCTCACTCAACCACTTGGAGCAGACGCCTCACACAGTTGAATCTTTTGGTGCGGTTTCTCCCCTCAGTAAAACAGAGGTAGACTTCACATGAAGCGTTTATTCTACTACACCACTTTACAATGCATATAAAACTAAAGTAATCAAACTGACACAATACACAAATTTAATGTCACAAATTGTGCCATTTACAGTTTTTGTTTGGACATTTAACATTACCATACCATTGGTAGGCTACTTGAATTTATTTATTATATTGAAGTTATTTTTCATTACCATGGTATCTCCACAGGAGGCTATTTTTAGTCAGGCAATTCTGAGAAACTTGTGCTGTGTCATATGAATAACTCTTCTGAATATGCTTTTTAAACATATTATTAAACAAAGTGACGTGACATGACATAGAGCCAAGTATGGTTACCCATTCGTGCTCTGCATTTAACACACACACACACACACAGAAAGAGAGAAATAGAGAGAGAGAGCAGTGGGCAGCCATTTATGCTGTGGCCCCCGGGGAGCAGTTGTGGGTTCAATGCCTTGCTCAAGGGCACCTCAGTCATGGTATTGCCGGCCCGAGACTCAAACCCACAACCTTAGGGTTAGGAGTCAAACTCTCAAACTCTCTAACCAATAGTCCACGACTTCCCCATGCTGTTTTGATCAAAATATTCCCCTGGATGCCAAACCTAGGCTGGCATATGGGGCAGTATGGTCTTGGATAGGCATGTTTATGAGTAGATGAATTTGTTATAGCTACATTTAGCTCAAAATGGGTCAGTAATAGGTCAACCAAACAACAACAGTTTTGGGGTGTGTAGAACAGAGTATTAAAATAAATACAGCACATCTTCTAATTTTACATCAGTCTTATTTATAGTGTGATTCAGTGCAGGATCTACAGCCAGTAGCCATGTACTCTTTGGCTGCTGAGCTGGATTCGGGCATCCAGGTCCGGTATAAACTCGTTGATTTGTGTGTTCCTATCTGTTCGTGTCTGTGGCCCGCATTGATTTCATATGAACTTCACCTTTGAGGGCTACCATTTTGTGACAAGGTCCATTTTCTCTTTTACCATTTACTGGATGATGGTTTCACATATAGAAAATATATCGAGCTTCTTTTTATTGATATTGAGCGGATGCACCGTGCAAAGTGACCTTCATGTGAAATGGCTTCAAAAGGGGATCATCTTGCGATAGGCCATGGTAGTACAATTTACATTAAGTGCTTTTAAAACACTTGCAAATTAAAAAAAAACAACAACAAAAAAAAAACACTGCAATTCACTGTATTTATTTTGATTAGTAAAGGATCTAATAAATTTAGTGATTAAGCCCTAAATGGTTTATAATATTCCACAGCCTTGTAAACGACAAATGATCTGAATGAAAGAAATTGTAAGGTTTAAAAGCTGTACACACATCTGTGTTCTGAATGAATACTAGATTGCTGCTTACTGAATGTGCCGTTTATAGTGTACTGCCTAGTTTTGTAGAAATATTACATGAAACAGTCACATTATGCAACAGAAATGTTATGAAATGATTGAATGTAGGCTAATTGACTTGCTACATTTGTCACACTGCAAGTTCAATTCTCAGAAAAAAAATAGCTGATGTTATTTTATTTGTAACACTGCAAAAGGAAGGTTGTTAGCATTGCAAAAATCTCTGTTGTATATTGTACATTTGGTGAAACGGTATGCATACAGAAAATGTGCATACTTGAGAAATGGTACAAGCACTATTAGGGCTGCACGATTAATTGAAATTAAATTGCAAAAGCGTTAAATTGCGATTAGGCAGAAGCTGCGATTGTCATGTGTATGTTTCAGTTAAGCACAGTTCTGTGATCAGCAGTAAATCTCCATCCGAAGGCCAGAGGGCGCTCTCATGCAGAAACTCCAAATACACCTCACAGAAGAAACACAGGAAATGCCTATAGAGACTGAGCGACATGCATCATTATCTGAAAACCACGCCCACCGAGCGCAATCCAATGCTCTCCTTTGACTTTCTATTGCGAGAAGCTGCATTTTTTTTGGGAGGGGGGGGGGGGTCGTCGAAGTAGTTCCTTTTTTTTTTTTTGCTTGTTTACTGTACACCTTGTCACATAGCAGCTTTTAGGCATTGCTCTGTTTTTTTATTTTTGTAAGAGATGACAAGGAGGCAGCTTCCCACAATAGAAATCCAATGGCGAGCATTGTATTGTCCCCCTCCCCCCACCCCGGTGTGGGCGTGGCCTAAATGCAGTCTGGCTCTATAGCGGTTGCTTTCATTAATTCAACGTGACTAATAAACAGACGACTGTGACAATATATGTTTAGCTGAGTTTGTCTTATTATATATTTTTATTATAATAAAGTATATAAGAATATAAGAAAAAAAAAACATGTTATTAAATGTGGTATTTTCACGTGCTTTCAGATGGAGCAGCATTCACTACACAGAGCCATAGTTCACTGACAAGCTCCAAAAACAGCTTTCATAATCATCCTGTTTAATAAATGTTGCTCTATCTGAAAGCACGTGCTGGAGGTTTACTACTAATCACAGAACCAGCTTTACTGATCAGAAACGCATGACAATCACATTCGATAAACCATGCAGTGCTAATTGAAAGAAAACAAGGTAAAATTTGTTATTATATTTATAAACATATAAATACATTTAATAAAAATATTTGGTAATAATTTCTAATAAATTCTAAGCTCTTTTTTGTCATTTGTCAAGTCATTTTTGACCAGAAGCTCAAGAAGTGTAACAAGATGGGGGTACAAAAGTACAAAAATTATCCTGATTGATTGATTGATTGATTGAGTGATTGACTTTTGTGCGCAGTAAGGTTAGTCAAATGTTAGCTACAATTATTGGGACAAAGAAAATCCACTCAGAGTCAAAATGACCAGAACACAACATGAGGTTTTAAACAAGATCATGTGATCCTGTTAAATGTGAATTTTTGTCCAATTATCATGATGATGATATATATTTTTATTGGATTCAGTTTTTGCATTTTTCAATACATTTTGTGAAACAAAAATGTCCTAGCATTTGGCAAAATCAAATCAAGGGCATTGCATTGTCATAAACAATACTCCATGCTGTATGTTCTGTTGTATACCATACATTTTCCCAAATTTACATACATTGCACAGTTTACATAGTATACTATATGGGAATAGTAAGAGTAGTATCCTAAAATGCTATTCCGAATAAATCCATGGAAATGAAGTGTGTGCGTATTTGCGAGAGAAAGGAAGCAATCAGGGTGTGAAGATTCAAATAGATGGATCCCATAAAATTTCCCATTCACCACGTCCTCCCTGTTCTCAGCTGAAACCCTGCCCGGGCTCCCCCCTCTTCCTCCAAGGTTTTTTTTTTTTTTTTAACAGTGCTGCAGCATTTGCTGATTGATGAGAGGGCGCAATTGGACTCATCCATCATGACTTGGCCAGGTTAGGTATCTTTCTCTCACTCACCCTCTTTCATTCTCTCTCCTGCTTACAGCCACATGTCTTGATTGAACCTCGGAAGAAGCGGATGTCAAACTTTTCGCCTCTTATCTGTTCGCCTGCTACATCTCAGCATCTATCACCAGACCTACAGCTCAAAAATGTAATCGCCGAACCTAAAGCAAGGCATCTTCCTTCCTTTCATCAGCTTCTCAGCCTTGCGCTCTGAGGAGAATCAGTAGTATACATGCTATCGGATTCTGTATGCTTGCTGGAGTAAAGCGGCAACTCATCGGACCTCATTAATAAAACACAAGCTGAACGAATTCATCCATAAATCCTCTCTAAAACCATTAACACATTAATCATTGAATTACGTAATAATGGTTTTTCTCACAGAGAAATTTGTTCTGCTCGTGTTTCATGAATGAGACCCAGTGGGAGATATGAGGGTTGCTGCATTGCTCTGCTCTGACTTACTAATGTATCTTTTAATAATCCACGTTATTCAAAGACAAAGTGTTAAGATGCACCATGGGCTAAAATACTTAAAAACTATGTATTATTTTTAAATTCTATAAAATAAAGATTTAGCACACCTGGAGAGATACAAGACATTTTTCACATGTCCAGTCTTTTTTGTGCATGTTTCATAAGTGCATATTCTAAAATGTATTTGTCTTTATAGTCGTTCATCAAATTTGTTAATGATTTTCTATTTCAGCTTATAACTAGTTGCGTATTAGCGTGTCTATTATTAACATATTGGCTGTTTATTAGTGCTTATAAAGTACATATTTTGCATGACATCCATAATCCTACCCAATACCCTAAACTTAACAACTACCTTATAAACTATTAATAAGCAGCAAATAAGGAGTTAATTGAGGCAAAAGTCATAGTTAATGGCTAGTTAATAGTGAGAACTGGACCATAAAAAAAAAGTGTAACCGAATTATATTATATTCAGTTGTATATAAAATATTAAATAGTTTTAGGCTACAATAACATATTTTAATTGTTAATGCAGTTTAATTTAGTGTTGGTTAAATATGTTAGTTTATGTTGAGATATATGTATGTTAATATAAACATATTAGTTATATATAATATGTTTGTTGCTTGTTAATCAAAATATCGACTTCTCTCTGGACTTTTCAAGTATTTTTTTTTTTTCACATAAACCTTATCCCTTTTTATAATTTACTCCAAGCCCACATTCAAATCTGCATTCATCCAGTCGACCAATGCACAGAACAATGTCGTACAAGTATTTTAACATTTAAAACAGTAAATACAATACTAAAGAAATAATTGGTTTGTTCCTCAAGCGAAACTATCTTTCTGAAGACTTGGAATGTATTGTAAGTTGTATGGACCACTTTCATGATACAGTGCTTTTGGACTTTTTTGCATATGAAGGTAAGTCAATTATGACATATTGTCTTTTTCTCTTTTTAATGGAACCATTTCTTTAATGTAACCAGATTGTATGTCCCATCAGGTAGTAATAGAATACTGACAGCAGAATTCGTACAGACAAATCTACCCCAGTGTGCAGTACCTGTCAAACGTGTAAACATTATTTAAAAGCTTGGCAGTATGATGTATCATTCTTTTCCTGCATTAAACAGATAGTGTCCATCAAACCATGGTCCATGTGGTAACCACATGACCCTCTACATCAACCTAAAGCAGCAGGAAGACAAGGGTGTGATATATACAAGAGGTCGAGATGGAGAACAACTCCATAATAAAGGCGCGCGAAGACAGGATACATGAACACTCCTAGAAAAAGATGACCCAGCTTCCCCATCCATGCCTGACGATAACAAAGCCAACGGCATTATGGGATATATGGGCCAGATGACGTAAAAACCTCAGCCTGGTTTTCTCATTCCCATCACCTGCTGCTGTCTCAGGAGGAAAGAGGTGCTGGTTTTTACCCCCGCGTGATGAATGACCCTCGCTCTCAATTTCTGCCCACGCATCACCTCTCAGTCACTTTGGCGTCAGACCATCACGCGGCTGGCAACGAAGACACCTGGGGCGGTGATAGACGGAGGGGTGTGAGCCGAGAGGACGATGCTTGGTCAATAAATTAATCTGTCACTTTATTCTCCTCATTTCTCTTTTTCGTTTTACACCTAAGGGACGGGAATGCATGAATACATAACGGGCGAAGAGGGCAGCCGGTGCGATCCGAGTTGACAGCACAGAGGAGACCTCTGATGCCCCAGGGATCCCCACAGATGACTCTTGTTCGTTCCAGGTTTAAGGTCAGAAACAAGGGGGATAATGTAGATTTGCATATATTCCTATGTCACAGTCCTAATCCGTGAGCTAGCCTAGACATGTGAAGGTGTGCTTAAAGCTGCAGTAGGTAACTTTTGTAAAAATATATTTTTTACATATTTGTTAAACCTGTCATTATGTCCTGACAGTAGAATATGAGACAGATAATCTGTGAAAAAATCAGGCTCCTCTGGCTCTCCCAGTGGTCCTATTGCCAT
Organism: Carassius auratus; assembly: GCF_003368295.1. Taxonomy (NCBI): domain Eukaryota; kingdom Metazoa; phylum Chordata; class Actinopteri; order Cypriniformes; family Cyprinidae; genus Carassius; species Carassius auratus. The sequence continues at coordinate 26,293,242 of NC_039264.1, read as the reverse complement.
TTGCAGAAATTAATCCGCTCCCGGTAAAAAAACAACCAATCAGAGCTGCGGTCCGTAACTTTTGTTTGTGTTCAAAATGTAGTAAAATGTATATAATAAGCGAGTCACCATGAATCCATTTTCCAACCGTGTTTTTAGCTTGTCCTGAATCACTAGGGTGCACCTATAATAAGTGTTTATATTCAGACTATTTTAGATTGCTTCGGGGGTACCGCGGCGGAGTAACCCAGTACCTTTGTGATTCTTCATAGACATAAACAGAGAGAAGTAGATTCGGCAACGATGTTCTTCCACAAGACACAAGCAGTTCTGTTTATTAACCGCTAGAGCGTCAAAAGTTACCTACTGCAGCTTTAACATTTAGCCAACATGTCGACATCCTTGTTGTTCCTGAAACAGTGGAGTGATGTTCCTAACCATATCCAGAATGCCGGATCCTTTACAGTATTTAAGTTTTACCTTTTCCGAAAAGCCTTTGACTTTCTTTGCATGCTCACTTTGTAAACATTGGGTCAGTACTTCTGTAATAACTATAAGTAGTTATTTTTATCTTTGATTGTCAATTCCTTTATATCCAACAAGTGCTGTAATCTGCTAGGATGGTTAACTGTGTTTTGTTTTGTTTTCTTGTGTGGATTGCGGTTTTGGTCATTTATTTTGAGTGAGGGTAATCTTATTTTGCTTTACAGATTTGCGGGAAAGTGTGAATTTTTGAGGGCTCTGTTTGTACTGAATTTTTGGGGGTTGCGTTTCTTTCTTCTCCTCCCCAAATGTTGGATTATCCCAAGGGATATTGATATCTCAAGATACATCATTACAGGTATTGTACAAGCAGTATTGTATTTGTGATGTGCATTTTTCTAACGAATTAGTATTTTTTTCTGATTATATTTTTAAGTAGCGGATATTTAAGTGTCAAATAAAGAAGATTGTTTGTGCACCTCTGTTTGGAAAAACCTGTATGTAACGAATTAAACCTAAATAATCATCGGGAAGGAGGAGGTGGGAACCGGCAGACAATCAATTCAAACTTTACAAATAAAAATAAATTTAGTGGCAAACTTCATGTCAACTCCTGTTGGCAGATCAATAGTTTTGAGAGAATCTTACTGAGATAGTTATGTGTAAAAATGCATAGATAGTTAAATGACAAAGACTCAGTTTAATGGCAACAGATATTCGAAGGTAATTGCCCCTAAAGTACTGAATATAAATAGACTTTTTCTAGTCTCGCTCACACTAATCTCACTCCACACCATTTTATACAGAAAGGAATTGCAAATCATAAGGAGACATGTGCTTTTACTTTTTATGTGACCTAGAATGGCCAATTAGACTTGCATTGAAATAGGGACTTGACCCATATCTTGGGGCGGGAATATCATAAATTGGACTCTTTTGGGCTCTTTTTGACTCATGGCAGCAAGTAACCACCTAACAATCACCCAAAACCCCCTAGCGAACAAATAGCAACACCCTGTCAACCAACTAGGATGCCTTCGAATTTTGATGGTGAGTTTTGCGTCTGCAAGAACTTGTTCTCCAATCTGCTCATAGATTTTTTGTCATTTTAGCTATGAGTGTGTGACTTTTTTCAAGGATCTCGTCCTACTTGGGTAAATAAGGTAGCATTTCTGTGCAATTAGTCGAAAGATGACGAATTGGATGGTTCCACCACGGCGTCAACGTTGAAGAATCCTGGCTGACTGTGGGTCTGGACCAATGACCTCTTCAATTTTCCCTTGGTCTTTAGTATGATGGAAAGCAGCTTATGGTTTCACACTAACACACACACACACATATACGCACACATTTCGACATCTCACCCACTCCATCTCTCTTTCACACACTCACTCTCCATGTCTCCCAAGAGTTTTACTCTGTCCTTGCCTGGAGCTTTCTTGCGATCGTCTCACGCAGTAAGTGATGACCTGAGAAATTAATCCTGCCAGTGGCTCATAGGCACCAGCTTTCTCAGAGCCCCTGAAATCGTGGCTGGGGCATCGTTAGATACGGATGTTTAAGACAGATGAAGATGGAGAAGGAAGTTTGTGTAAACATACTGAACACAACTTAAGATGTAGAATCTGTGCACCGATGCGACAGTTTGGATTTCGAAAGAAATTAAAACCATTTTATACGCTATAACGTATTTTTCTTTACATTTAGTTAGCTTATTTTGCAACCCACTAGTGGTTCAGCAAACTTCTGAGATGAATGGGAGTGGTGGCGATCAGCTTTTTTTCCAGCTGAAAATAATTGAAATAAAAAAGAGTTTAGCAGTGCGGGCATTTTAATGAAACGTTGTGCAACCACACACAACTTTGTTTAATTCTTCGAATAATGTGTCAGTTGTTCACAAGAACAACACAAATATATGTATTTGGTAAAGCTAGAATCAATTTTCGATTCATGTTGACTTAAATGAGTAAGCTACAATATCACAGCCACATTGCGGAAAAAGCACCGCAGCTTTCAGATTTGCTACATTACGGTTGCTGTGTCACATATTTTAATAGTTCCTTGGCCCTGATGAAATGAACCTTGTTTGGAACCATTATAGCACAGGGAACATCAGCTCCCCGGGGGCGCAGTGCATCTATGAAAAAACAAGCAGTGGAGATATTAGCGTTTCCAATAACACTAATATCAGGCCAACACCATTTAAAACTAATCCAATTCATCATCAACTCCTTCATTTTACCATATCATCCCTATTCAACATGACAGTTTGAAAATGTCTTGCAAGACCGTCAAATCAATGGCTAGTCCCGTTGATTGTGTAATTTTGCAAGAAGTAACCATGCATGCAGCAGGTGGTAAGCATCCAAACCGCAGGTAATGATCAATGATCATTTACAGAACAAGGGAGCGTCTTTACCCATAATGCACTGCTGTGAATACATAGCCTTGTTATGTTTGTCCCATTATTTCTGCATTATTTTTATGTTTCAGTGAGACCTAAACGTCTCCTTGGATGGGCTGCCATGGAGAAGCACAACATTATTAATGTGTTGCAATGCATTTCGTGCGCTTCCATTTGTTTTATCTTTATTTGGCAGTGAAGCAACCTTTCAGCGGTGGTCTTCATAATTAGTTATCTCCAGGAAAACAACTCGGTGAAAAACAAGGCCTTGGTTTTCACTGAAACTGACATTGCTAGTGTGTTCCAAAAGCTTAATGATGCTATAATGTGCATATATGCCTCCACCGCACCAGAGAGATCGTGAAAGGTTAATATTTGAGCATCGTAATTGAGTGAATCATCAGTTGACGGTGTCGTTTTTAGATTAAATATGAAGCAGATGGTTCATAAACCTAGAGACCTTGTTATTACCAGAAACAAGGAATGTAAGAACATCTAAGTACTGCAGATATTGATATTTTGGGTCATTTTATTAAACAGATTTCTTTTTAAGTGCAAGTTTTGATCAGACAAATAATGTGCACTGCAAAAAGTCTTTCTGAAAAATCTTTCTGAAAATTAATTTACTTGAAGCAACACTGCAAAAGATATGCATGTTGTAGATTGTATTTTGGTATATATATATATATATATATATATATATATATATATATATATATATATATATATATATATATATATAATTTCCTGATTTAGACAAGATTACGTCTTCAGTGGAGAAAGCATTATTATGGATGGAAAAAAAAATTATGGCTTTTTTTTTATTACAAACAGCTTTTCACTTCACAAGATGTTTATTGCTGGACTGGAGTTGTGTGGATTACTTGTGGATGATTGTGATATTATATCAGCTGTTTGGACTCTCATTCTGACGGCACCCATTTACCACATAGTAGATCTACAAATCTGTTCTGATGAACAAACAAACTCATCTACATCTCGGATGGCCTTAGGGTGAGCTAATTAAATAAAAATAATAATAATTGGGCTGAACCTGTAACTTTAAAATACAAAAAAGAAATATTCAGAATAATGATGCATTCTCTCAGAATCATGCAAAACAAGTTTTAATAACTTATGCATTGTTGCTTCTCTAATGATCAGGTTTCAAGGATTTTTTAAATAGTTCAATTGGAAAATGAGCCAAAATACTCAATACACAAGTCGTGGAAATGAATACATTACAACTTCTCCTTAAATAATTTACTAAGGCCAAACATTTTTTTTTTTTATTATTATTAAATTACACAATAGAAGATGTGTTGCATATTACTTGCGATTTCTATATTTTAATGACTTTATTTTTTTAACTTTTAGAATTTTCACAGATCCTGTTCATCTGCGTATGGAACATTTGTTAAACATCTTCCACGAAAGACGAGAAACACTGGGCAACATGAGGATGAGTTAATGGTTACAGATTTCCAGGTTATTCCTTCAAAAGAACATTTTCTTTCTTTTTGACCTGGATATTTACGTTCCATTCCATTGATTCCAAACCTGTAATTTTATCAGTGTAATGATAACCCCCTGGCAGCTTTCTGACCTTCACCAAAAGAATATTAAGAAGTTCTATCAAAGAATAATCTGGCATTGTCAGTGCAGGTCCACACTTTCATTAAAATCAATGACTTTCATTCAGTTAAGAGGCGTTACTGTGTCCTAGAGTTATCCTGTAAATTAATTAAACTCTGCCAATCCATTAAAAACATCTCTGGAGAGCCAGGGCATGTTTGTATGTATAGCCTATGTATGTTGCCGCATATATGCAACATTTATATTGATGGGTCCCCAGGTCACAAGACCCGGAATGACGTTCCAAGTTGTCCTTCTCCCTGACGATGGCCCCGCTCGACCGTTTCCCACAGCTACGAATCGCTTTAGTGCAAAGCATTTATTTCTTGTGTTGTCCACTGACAAAAAAGCCAAACCCATCTTCACGCATCATTACATTTCATTACAATTTTCGAATTGCCTCCCGACTGCATGTTACCTCTGTCTCTCTTTAATCGCACAAACGCGCAATCAATCCCCGCCTGTCCTGCCGCGCCGACTGTTTATCTTGTTATTCACTGCCCGTGATGGAGGAGGTTCCCCGGGGACTGCTGAATAGTGCTGATAACACAATTGCCCATATTTAGATGCCTTCAGACAGGTAGGGTTGAAGTGTGTTTGTGTACACGTGCGTCTTCAAACATTTTTCATCATGTTTAAGAATCTCTCGCCCAGACGGGGATGTGAAGGTTACGGAGTACTGATACTGATACTATATATATGTACTTATTATAGTAATTACAATAACTATGTAATAACTAGGTACTAACCCTGAACCTACCCCTAAAACTAACCCTAACCCATGTAGTTACCTTGTATTACCAGAACTTTCTTAGATAAATACACTGTAAGTACACTATAAGTACGTTAGTACAAGTACTGTAGAATAAAGTGCAACCGGAATAATTTATGCAACAAATTGACATTCACCATAGTAATAACATGGTATCATTTTAGGAATCATAACATGCTGTATAGATATCTGTACCATGGTAATACAAAGTACTTTTTAGTATTACCATCTCTGTATTATGTTACCTGCAGTTTTTAAAATACACCAAAGCAGCACATACATTTTGGTCCATTCTCCAATTTAACTGATTTCCATTTTAAACCAGATCCAACTTGATTGGCTCAGTATGTGCTGTTCCTAAAAGGATGATGATCCTGTTACAGTGCAGATAATGATAGACCTGTCCTTGATTCTCTCACACACACTTTACTCCCCATAGCTTTGGTTTCTCGCATCAGCCAGGCAAAATTGTGGTGGAATATAAATCATCTTTTTAATTTCACAGATCATCTTGCAGTTTGTCCCAAAAATGTATGTGTAGTGAGAAAAGAGAAAGCAAGCCTGAGTGAGAAACTGTGACTCTGTGAGACTGCGATCCTGGATGCTGACAGAAATGGCTTGTTTCGAGAGAGAGAGAGAGAGAGAGAGAGAGAGAGACAGAGCGATGAGCTGGCCAGAATCTATCAGCTGCTGCTGGGTGCGAGACATCTGGAGCGGCCAGATGCCTGTCCAGTCACTAATCACACCAACATCTCATTATGACCATTGATCAATCAATCTGTCTATCCAGGCCTGCAGACCGCATGTTTATGCTTTACCAACAAGGGTGGAACGTCACCTCAAGATTAAGAAATATTTATTTGGCTTGCAGGGAGTATTGTGTTTCAAGGCTTTTAAAAAGACATTAAAGCTTTTAGTAGTGGGGGATAGTTCTCAGGGGACCATCTAAACCCAGAGGAAAATTTGTCTTGCTTTTTCGTGGCTCTTAATGGAGCCTTAATCAGTTATTTTTCATTTATAAAACTTGGTCTCTGTTGTTTTGGCTTTCTTTGGGTTTTCTTTCTTTTAAAGTTCTTTAGGGGAAATAAAATAGATGCAAATATGGCATGCAGTTATAGTATAGCAGTACATCAAATTGTCTACTTTTATGATTGTTTTACCCTTTAGCATCTTCACAAATGGTCACTGAAATGAAATTAATGCGCGATGACAGGTTTTCATTTTTGTTTAATTTTAATTGTAGTTTTCCTGCAGTGTCACCAAATCCTGACATAGAGTTTACATTTTTGCATTACCAAATTGGAAAACCACAAGTCATCCATGCCAAACTGCAACTACATTTAAGAAAATCAATTTTACGGCATTGCGTTTTAGGGTATTTGCATTTGGAAATCATTCCAGAAACGATACTAAAGTAAACAACTAAAAAATATGTGACCAAATCACAATGTGCACTGTATGATTTTGCATGGCCAAAAATAAATAATACCAAACTATTATTTGAGAAATGTTTCTTCATTTTACGTATCTTGTAAATGTCGTGAAATGTGCCCTTTAAAGTGTTAATATAACATGTTTACTGGGTAACCAAAGCCAGACCAAACTGTAAATATAGCAGCAAGCTGTTCTTCATTAAATCTTAGTGCCCAGAGACAACTGAGATATTGAAGAGATCTAATTTGTGATTTTCTTAGTAGTTGGACTACAGTAATTATTGATTTGAGAAATCCTTTATTCAATATTACTTTCTAAGTTTCTTCAGGTAACTCTGAAGAGGAATCAAACCAGACGTGTGGGAAAGTCACCTCGCATCAAACTCAAATTCATGAACGGGGGCTGAATGAAGAATGCTTGATCTAATGCCTCACCTGCCAGCAGCGGTTAGAAAGCACAGAACAAGGATTGGACATTTGCTTCATGTTCCAGGGCTTGATCTGTTGGCACTGTAAATACAAGCTACAATTTCAAGAGTGACGCACAGAGCTTAGCCTGCGGCAGGGCCGATGTTTTCACTCGTGTGCAGAGGACATAGCTGCCCACAGCAGGACATGAAGTCCCCTGAGATCCAGCTTTCATTAAAAAAGGAAAATACTGCCGGAGAGCCTGTTATTATAGCCCAGGATGATACGGTGGGTAATATCAACAGGTGCATTCATATCCTGTGGGTGAACAGAAAATAAGTGGAAAGTGAGTTTCTAATCGTAGCTTTATTAAACCATTCATTATGCCGAAACAATGTTGTTTACTGAAAAATCACAGCAGTTCAGTGGAGAGAATACAAATACTAACACTCCAGATATCCAAAACATAAAATTAAAGGGATCGTTCACCCTAAAATGAAAATTATGTGATCATTTACTCACCCTCATGTCATTCCAAACTCAAATGACTTACATTTATTCGTTAGAACAAAGTTAAGAATGAACATTGTTTATTGGCATCTTTGGTTTCATGAAGACCCTTCAGCTAAAAGTATAGTCCAATCAAAAATTAAAATTCCGATGTAAATTACTCACCCTCATATCTCACGTATAAGTGCAACATGCACTTTGACAAGTTGTTTGAACTGAAATGCGTGTTGGCAGTGTGTGTACACAACTACCCTGTAATGATAAAGATCCACCTAGAGTGTTATTATTTTATATCTCATTAAATAATATCTCCTTTTCTCAAATCGAGCTGATCTCAGATCTCAGATGCCTGTGTGACATCACATAGACCTAGCCCCCTTCCACGATTGCTGATTGACACTAGCGTTTTACCTTAGACCTGAGTGAGCTGTCATCCAGCTTCCATTGTTTCACCGTCGGAGTAGATGTAGACAAGAATGTTTTCTATGTGATTGAGTTGTTTTGTTGTTGAATGAACATAGCATTTGTCATTTACTCCTGACATCTGTGCCGCTGAAGGAGCAGTGGATTAAAGGAATGCATCCTCTGATCTGCCTAAATGTGTTTATGTTCGCACAAATCATTTGTGATCCAGCCTGACCTACAGAAGAAGTGAATATAAGGTTTTTTTTTTTTTACTTTTTTGCAAATCGCCTGTCCTAATAATGTGCCAGTTAGCAGTGATGGGAAGTTCGGAACATTTGACTGACTCTGACCTTTGAGTCTCTTTCAGCAAAATTAACAAATCTTTTTTTCCAAGTCATTTACTTCATTTTAGCAAAATGTAATTAAAATGTTACGTGTTACTTCCCTATGGTTTCTTCCCTAACACATATACTACTTACGCAAATGTTGATCGCTCTACAAACAATACAAAACTATACCGCTATAAGAAACAGAAAAGATTAATTCACGGTTTTCCTTGGATTTTTAACCTATGATTAGCTCACCTCTTATCTGACAAACCTTTGGGTTTGAGTCATTCGTTCATCATGTGATGGCCCCGTAAACTTTAAAAAGATATATGTACAGGTGCATCTCAATAAATTAGAATGTAGTGAAAAAGTTAATGAATTTCAGTAATTCAACTCAGATTGTGAAACTCGTGTATTAAATAAATTCAGTGCACACAGACTTAATCTGACAGTTGTCCAGAAGACAATCATTGACCCCCTTCACAAGGAGGGTAAGCCACAAACATCCATTGTTAAAGAATCTGGCTGTTCACAGAGTGCTGTATCCAAGCATGTTAACAGAAAGTTGAGTGAAAGGAAAAAGATGCACAACCAACCGAGAGAACTGCAGCCTTATTATAGCCCAAGTTGTTTGTCCAGAGTTAAGTTTCCACAGTCTGTGTTGATTTGGGGTGCAATGTCACCTGCTGGTGTTGGTCCATTGTGTTTTTTTTAAAAACCAAAGTCACTGCACCCGTTTACCAAGAGATTTTGGAGAACTTCCTTCTGCTGACTGACAGATTTCATTTTCCAGCACGATTTTGGCACCTGCCCACACTGCCAAATGCACCAAAAGTTGGTTAAATGACCATAGTGTTGGTGTGCTTGATTGGCCAGCAAACTCGCAATACCTGAACCCCATTGAGAAGGTATGGGGTATTGTCAAGAGGAAAATGAGAAACAGGAGGGCAAAAAATGCAGATGAGCTGAAGGCCACTGTCAAAGAAACCTGTTTTTTGTCAAAGTTGTAATTGTTGGTTGGAAACTGCTCTTTATGGAAGCTCTGACTAACGTGACACAAAATAAAAACAACCCAGGTGGGACGGTTTGGGAGCTATCTTTACATAGATTAGCATTTTATGTGTAATTTTATTATAGCTGATGTTACATGGTGGGCCCTCAAAATTTTGCAAAAAAAAAAAAAATACATCTCGATTAATGTAGTAATTAAGTTGTTTCCTTTGAGCGTTGACATAGAAATGAATAATTTAGTCAGAGGACATGAACTGTGTAGGATATCCAAGTTATCCTGTAATTATGATAATTCCAACAAGACATGACTGTGGTTAACCGTTTGCACAGAGCAGCTATTTTAGTATAACTATAGCTATTTTGCATTCTTGTTCCACTTTAATGACCTTTAGATCAGAATGCATTAGCATGTTTGTTAAAATTTCCATAATATTACCTCTCGCACAAAACTGTATACTTGAAAACCACTGCATTCTTCCTGTATCATTGTGAATAAGCCGTTTATCGAAATGGTGTATATCAAAATACTACTGTAATCCTGCCACAGCACTACCATTCAGGGGCGATTCTACGATTTTTTAAACTTGGGGCCCAAGAGGAGCCACAGTTAATACAGAGGGGCCAATCTTATGTTGTGCATTTGGTCACACTTATTAATTATAAGTAAGGTAAGTGTTAGGTTTATGTGGTAGGTAGGATTAGGGAAGTAGATGGTCATGTAGAATATTTTTTTTTATATTTAACTGTCTCCTTACACTTTTTTATAATAATATGCAAATTTTTTATAATACGTATAAATTACTTCAATTCTATTGATTCTATATGATTTGTAAAAAAAAAAAAAAAAGAAATTGTAAAGTTTTATTACATTGATAAACATTGTACGATTTAATTTGCTTTCTCGCTTACAATATCAATTGCGTGTCGTCAGAAAAAAAAAAAAAATTTTTTTTTTTTGAAAAACCCAGATTGTGTTTGTACATTCAGCCACACAGCATTGTAATTAGCAATATCATGGTCTAGGAGATAACACTGAACCTGGTCTGTCCTAAATGAAAGACAGCACCAAAATCTAGCGCTGCAACAAAAATATATATATATATAAATATTTTTTTTAGAGGCAAGTGAAAATAGCAGCATTTTTTTAGTTACATGATTTTTACACTAAGAGCAAATAGCTATATTCTGTTTACACTATGTTAAAATAGCAGGATTTTCTGCTATTTATACTACTTATTGCAAGTAGTGGCAATAAATGCACCTCAGTATTGTAGTACATTATAAAACAGTATGCAATAATAACTTATTGAGTGTAAATTTTAATTCAAAATATTATTAAATGGATGCCAACTTACTGGGGCAATAAAGCCCTCACACACCTACCCTAACCCTACTCGATATTTTATTTTCAACTTTTTGATTATTTCCTTCAGTTTCATTGAAAATAAATGCATTTCTGAATTTGAAAAAGTTCACCATTAGGCAGATTCGAACCCAGGTTAGTCGTATCAAAATAAGCTTGACAGGTTTTACTATCTGTGCCATTGAAGCTAACGATAATTGATTGTCTTTTGCAGTTTTGAATAGCTGAATCACACGATGTTGGGCAGAGTTAGTGTAAAGAGCCTCTGCAAACAAGGTTTGCTCGCTATCCTCAATCCTGGTTGTTGAGAAGCATCACCGAATCAATAATTATTCAAATGCAAGCTGAAAGATATGTTATGAATTGTATTTTTTATTTTTTGAGTGACATTGGGGGGCCAATCAGTTTTCAGGGGGGACAAGTGCGTCCCATGGCCCCTCCCCTGTTGTAAGAAAATTGTCAGAATAATTGTTTGTTTCAGAAAGTATCTGGCAAACACTTTTTGCTGTGTAATCCTACGCTCATTTCCAACTTCCTCATCTGGTGCGCTTGATGTTCTGCAGTGGTACGTCTGGTCAATGTATGCGAGTCATTGGTCACTTGTGACAAATGGTTCACATTAGACAAAACACCACCTGTTCGGCACTGCCGCACAGCTGTGTGGAAACACCTCAGAAAACGGCTAATAGCTACGGTTTCTCTTAGATTGTTGTAAACTTAAAATCTCGGACGTTCAGTTTTTTCAGTTCTTCTCTCAATTGAATGGAAGCCTATTTCCGCCACTGATTAATAATATATTTTTTAAATTGCATCTTGCATCAGAATTGTGAGATTTAACCTCACATTTGCGAGTTATGAACATAGTCTTTTTCCACCCTCAGAACTGGACTTTATAACTCTCAAATGCATGTTTATGTTTCACAATTCTGAGAAAAAAAAAAAAAAAACTGTAAGATATAAACTTGCATTTGTGAGAAAAATGTCAGAATTGCGAATTTTTATCCCACAATAACAATAATTTAAAAAAAGCTAAAAACTATTGAGTGTCGGAAACTGGCATCTATACACTTGTGGGCGTGGCTAGTAATCAAAGACTATAGAATACCCAAGACGTGTCACTCATAAAGTAGGACATAAGAGCAATTTCTTCAAAAATAAGCATGATAACGCTAAAGCAAAGTTAAACTGGTGGCTGTAATGAAGAATTCTCTGCCATTACACTTCATTCTGGGAGCCACTCCAAACTTGGATAACCTCAACTGTTTCAAACTAATGCGCCTGGCAAAGAACTCAAACTACTTTGCACATGGAACTGCATTGCTGATTAAACATCACATAAAGTTCTGCTTAGTCTGAATGCTGGTAACTGGAATGAGAATATAAGTTTGGTTGATGTATGGCTAGTAAAATTAACTCAATATGAACGAAGTAGGAGTTGATGTGTGGGCTCTTATTGGAAATGCATTATCCAGGTGTATCGGTATATTGCAATCCGCATTTGGATTAAAGCCGATGTTTGTTTAGTCATCCTTTTAAACTTATTGTGGCAGGAGCTGAACTTCAAAACTTTTGCTACAGTGTGAATTTAGAAGAAAGCATGATGTCGACAGTACAGAGTCTCTAACAATGTGATGGGGGGAAAATTTTGATTAAATCAATGCTTTTGTGTTTTTCTCACAAAACTTTCGTGTTCCACCAACAAAAACTTTGGATTTGCTTGCAAAACTCAATGTTCCTCTGAGAAACTCTTGTGTTAAAAATTATATGAGTTTGGAGGAAAAAGTTATAGTCATATAAATGAAAAACTATATTTCAATGCCTTCACGAAACAAATAATAATAATAATAATAATAAATCTTATGGGGATTGCAATACTTTTGAGAAATTTCTTGAGTGGAACATAAAAGTTTGTGAGCCAACGAAAAGGCATTGAAATTTTAATTTTCCTCCCATCCCAATTATCATTATGTTTCCTTGTGGGTTTTGTACTACACAAAGTCTAGAGAATATATTAAATATTAACAATATATTTAATTAAAATTTAATATGACTGTTCAGTTTCTACAGTGCCATACTATATCTGTCCATGTATAAATTATTGTTTTATTTGTTTGATTTTCATTTCATTCTAGTTTATGTTTTAGTTGTTTTGTTATGTGGTTTTAGATTTTATAGCTATAAAATGTATTATTATTATTTTATTTATTTTTTAAACATACATCACATGTATTGTTTTCACATTAGTTACAGGCCAACATAATTCTTCATAACAGACATTACCATATTTATAAAATAATAAAATAAACAATAAAGTAAATGACAACATAATTGTGAAATGCTACAAGATCATTTATGATCATCAATGATGAGTAAATACTTAACTGTACCAGTGCACTGTAGATGTTTGCTTCAAATATAGTCAGAGTTGTAATAAAAGCCTTAAAACCCCAGTTTTGATAGCATGGTGTGTTTAAAAAGCTTGTTGGAAACCTGTTTTACATTTTAAAAATGCTTCATTATCAGAACTTTTTTTTACCTCCCTGTGTGTTTTTTGGCAATTCAAATGTTCATAAAAATGACAGAAGTAAGCAATTTAAATACAAACTCTGCAATTACTATTTGCAACTGAAAACGAGTGTCTGTTTGCTATGTTGTCTTGAACATCTTTGCTAAAAGATAGTTTTCATTCTTGGTTAAGAATAATTGTAATTGTTTTCATTGTTGTATGTTCGTTCCTTTGCACAGTTAAGTTGAGCATTTCCTTCCCTAAGCCTTGAAATAGGGCACAAAATCAGCCTGGATCAGAACAATTCGTTTTGTGTACCTGTCAAAGAGGAACATCAAGATTGCAGAGTTCGTATTAGCATATTTTAGCTGGAGAGGAAGTGACAGGGATATAAAAACTCTCAGTGTTTGAAGAATACATCCCAGCCTGAACATTGTATATAACATTATCAGTTTAGGAGCTCAAGGGTAGCCTGGATGCCCATGATACAAGGCAGGGAACAAAACAAACGACAGAAGCAGAGACAGAAGTGTACTGGACTTGACACTGGTGAGCTATTATCAGTACCATCAGGGGAAAAAAAGAGACAACTAAGCCAACAAGAGTGGAGACAACAGATAACATGATGAAAGAAACAAAACACAGAGAGCAGGGATCAACTATATGGATTTTTATTTTTATTTTTTTCTGCAGGTTAAGTCAGCTTTTTTAACCTGGCAACATTTGTTACTGGTTCTACTATAAAAATACATACATTTTTGTCTTAATGAATGTGGAGATTTGTTGTTTTATTTATATCTTTTCAGGAACAAACTTGAGCATACTACACATACAGTGTATTTGTTCTTACAATAGGCCAACACAAATCCATAGAACATTATTAATAATTAATGGTGCAGTATTTAATAGTCAGCTAACGACTAAAATGGGTACAAAATGTAAATATTTTTTCTCCCTCCCCATCCTCCCTAGACTCGATGCTTACAAAGGGTTGCCAGATTGAAGGTGTGCAACAGAAAGGAGCGCAGTTGACCCTTTGCAAAGACCCGTCCCCCTTTGTTACTGTTGCTATGTACGACAAGCCATACCATTCCCACGCCTCAAGCAGTGAAAAATACATTGTGGAGTAAAGAGGAAAATGACAGACAAGCAGGTTACTTTTGGTATGAAACAAATGTTTTAAATTTAGATTTTAAACTATCATATATAATTTTTTTAAGCACACAAATAATTCCATTTTCAACGTGTTGTGACAGATCACTGATCATATTTTCCTCTTTACTAGTTATTTCATGAAATAAACATTAATGAACATCAAAAGGTATCGTACTTCAACCACGGAAAGATGTCAGTACACACCATATTTTAAGTTCAAGTCCACTAGGTTTAATCTACTGTCTTGTCTGGATTGTTTGTCTTACAGAAATGGCAAACGTGGCATTATAATTAGTCAGCTCACCAAGGCGAAGTGCCATATATGGTAACCTGACAAGTTCATTCTCTACATTTGAATATTCCTCTGGTCATAGGGCTTTTTCAGTTGGGTAGAATCTGTGATCTCTGAGCCTGTTGGTTTGCTTGCTTTCGTGGCTGCAATACGTTTTGTTTGCTGCCAATTGGCCACCCGAGGTTTCAAAATACTATTGGGTAAACTGTCAGTGTGCAGAATCACACAGACCAAAAAAAAAAAAAAAAAAAAAAAAAAAAAAAAAAAAACAATTCTGACACTATCAGAATAGCCATAGCATCACCTTTAATAACAATTGACAGGTATTATTAAAAATAATTACATTCAAAAGTTATGTACAAATTTATATTTATAAAACTTTAACATCCTTATTTTTGAGTCCTATATAGGGGTGTAACGATTCACTCGTTTTCTCCATGCATTGATTACAAACCTAGTCGATGCAATACATCAATCTAGAAACAGGATTTTTGAAATGCGAATCATCGATTTCGGACAGTAATCGATTTAAAACACTAAGAATTGAATAAATTGCGATACACATTGAATTACTACAAGCAGAAATTAATGGAGTCAAGTAGTTTTGCTTTTCTGTAGTTTTTATTGGCTCTTGTGGTCATTACCAGAGCAGTCGAAGGCCGCACATTTATTTCATGGACGTAGCTAAAAATGTAAGTGTCTAAAGCATACACAGTTCCATTGAATGATAAAAGTGTTATTGAACCAAATGTACAAAGGAAACTGTTCAGATTAACACAGGATTAACAACAACCTTCAAAATAAGACTGCAAGGTTTATCTGATAATCAGATGCATGAAAGTAGCGTTCGTTGCTAGAGCAAACAGACACCGGCGCTATTTCTTTCAGATTCGACATTCGCCAATGGACATGAAAAGTTAAATACTATAGCCTTTTATTTTATGAAAATGAGGTACAGACGTTTTCACACTGAAAGTGATCTCGCGCTCATAGACGTGCCAGGCAATATCTGTAGCTAAACTGAATAAAAAGAAGAATGAGCTGGTGAAATGTTAAGACAATAAACACACTAAATAAATAAAATTTGATATAGATATAGAATTGAATACAGTACAGAAACTATAAAGTATATATTTCTACCTTATTCTGTGAAGAAAATTGATTGTTTGTAGTATATAAAACGAGCATTTAAATAATCCTCTGAATGCACTTAAAGAATGTAGAAATGTAGAATCAAAACGAATTTAATAGTGAATAGAATCTAATTGAATTGTTCTGAATTTGCAAAAATTGTTCTTGAATCAAATCGAAAACCTATGAACCGTGAATCAAATCGATTTGCTGTCTTCCCAAAGATTCACAGGCCAAGTCCTATAGCATCAGTTTCTAAGAACTGTATGCAGAAGATCAGAGTGCAGAAAAATGCGGTCACCCTGTCAAAAACTGAGTTTATGCGACCCAGGCCTAGCTGATGTGAGCTTATTAAGATTAAATAAAGGCCGAATGTACTTTAGGTATACACCCGGTCGAGACAGTGCCCGCATACGTTCTGACAGCACAAGAAAAATGAGCTGACTCCCGAGGAGGGGGACTAATTTTTCTCCAGCTAATGTTGGAGGTGACGTTGAGGCCTGGGAGGCCTGTGAAGGTCAGAGAGGAGGTAGGACCAGGCTGAACCCAGGAGAAAAACGGTTGTGGCCCCGGAGAAGCGCCGCAGATGAGATGAAAAGGTGACTGAGACAGCTCCAAGTGCTTTGGGTTGGACAGGGAAAATGTACAAATTTTCCAGAGGAAATTGGTCACTCCATAAGGCTATATTTGAAGTTCTTAATATTATACAAGTCATTTAAGGACAAGCTTTACAATAATTACTGCAGGTTCTTTTAGTTTTCAGAATTCATAATGGTTTACTAAAATATAATAACCTAATAAATGTATGCATGCGGCACTTAGGGTTGCCACCTTCAATACATAAAATAATGCTTATGTGTCTGACTATACACCTTAACCATAATAAACAAATCGCTAACACTTTAAAATAAGGTTCATTAGTTAACTACAGTAATTAACGTTAACTAATAATGAACTGCACTTATATAGCAATTGTTCATCTTTGTTCATGAGAATTGTTCATTCTCAAATTGAGAATTGTTCATTCTCAAATACGGGACAATTCCGTATTTTAAGGGACGGGTGGCAACCCTAGCGGAACTCCACATTTACGAATTTTTGCTCAAACTGGGCGACCAGCGAGTTCATATAGCAAAAAAAAAAACAAAAAAACAACAACAGATAATCTGAATGAATTGGCATCAAACATGAAAAGAACCCTAATTTTAGTGTTTTTGAATGATCCTTTGTGTAAAATAATACCATTTGCTACAAGAAGAAAGGCTAAAACAGTATTTTAAGTCAAGTCAAATTTATTTATACTGCGCTTTTCACAATATACATGGTTTCAACAGCAGCTTTACAAAACTCATGAAATTGATATAAAGTTGATAATTTCTATATATATATATTTTTTGCAGCAGTACAAGCAATCAAAACAGTTGCGATTTGCAATGTAGTATAAACTGCCCTATGCATGTACTGTATATAGTCATAATTATAGATCCTCCTTAATATAAAGAGCTGAATTAAAAAAATAAATGAAAAATATCTCAAATTTATTTCTGCCACCCCTTTAATAAATCAACCACGGAGCGACAGTTTTGCACTCCGAGACGAAAAAATTAACTCCAAATAAGTGCGCAAAAATAACCATTTCTAGGCCACATGTAAGCAGCTAGGCCCCGGCATTTAATTTGTCTCGATAAGCATGACAGTCCCATTCTAGAATGAGCAGCTTCTGTAATGAAACTAATGCCAATAGCAGTAATTGTGGTGACATTTGGAGCTGTTTACTTGATTCTGAATCAATTCTTTTTTTTTTACATCCAGGAAAGATGCGCCCGCCGATGCCCGAAGCCTCAGCCAAGCACGGAAATACTGCGCTTTTTTTTCATAAATAGCAAATTCTCCACTATGGATAAACAGAGCGGGAGCTAAGAGTAAGCCCTGGATTAATCCTGTCTGCCAAACAGAATGGACGTCTCAGCTGCGATGCGTCGGGCCTCTCTTGTCGCTTCTCGGAGAGGAAGCGTGTGAATACAGAGAAAAAAAAATAATGCTAGGAAATAATCAGCCGGAGTTATTCTGTCCAAGATGTGGGGAGAGTATCATTCTCATGGCTGCTTCTTTCTAAAAATCATGTGACAGCCTGTGCGGGCTCTTTTCACTCGCGGATGCCTCCGAGGAGCTTTCGGCCTGCCTACACAATGAAAAGAGACACATACCGGTGGGCAGAGCTTTATAGGTGCTACCAAACCAGGCATGTGTCAGTTAAATCCGCTTTGAAATATGCGCTCACGAGATTAGACATCTCACCTGAGATGGAAGGACGTGGGTAAAGACTGACTGTTCTAATGTGATTTTGGCGCTCAGGCGGGCAGAGACATCCAATGGTGATCTGTTGCAATTGGCGAGAACCCATAAACGTATCATCTGGATCTGAATGGTCTTATTATATTTCCACTTCCATTCAATGTAATCCTTTTAAGATGATAATGTTACTCGGTATGCAAATGTCAAGGCGGGCACCACTCTTACTATTGCTCATACTTTCATTCAATTTAAACAAACTATGAACCTCAAGTGGTAAACCTGGCATTTTTCACCTGGTGGATGTTAATATGGGATTTTTTTTTTTAAATCCATGCTTGGGATGGGCTGTTTGCTGGATTTAAAGGGGTTTTGGACACTTTTCAACTGGTCAGGCTGGTTTTGTTTGCTGGTTTAAGAGGTTTTGTCAGAAGTTATGTTTTTAGAGGGGTTTCGGACACTTGTTAGCGGCTCCAACTGGTCTTGTTTGCTGGTATTTAGTGGGACTTTGACAGCTATAGTACTTTTAGATTGGTCTTTTTTGGCTCTTTTTCTCTCTTCATTGATGGTTTTAAATGGGAACTTGTCAGGGAAGATGGTTTTCAAGGGTTTTTGGACGTTTGGCAGGTATTGTAATTTTAGATGGGTCTTGGTCAGTTTTAATCAATGATGGTTTTCGAGGGGTGGGCCTTTTGTCAGCTGGTCCGACTGGTTTAGTTTGCTGATGTTACAAGGGTTTTGGGAATTTGTCAGCAATGATGGTTTTTATGCTTCAGCTATTGGATGGGTTTGGAGATTTTTGATCAGTGATGGTTTGGTCTCATGTCAGCTGGTCTAGTTTGCTGGTGTGTTATAGGGGTTTAGGAACATTTGCTAGCAATGATGGTTTTTGAGTTTTTTAAAGAATTTGCCAGCTCATCTAGATGGCCAATTTTGCTTTTTTTTTTTGTTTGTTCGTTTGTTTTGGACATTTTTGGAAATGTTTTAACTATTGTAATTTTAGATAGGTTTGGGGCATTTTGTCAGCTCTCTTGTCAGCTGATTGTGCTGATCTAATTCGGTAACTTCAGAGGGGTTTGGGGGCACTTGCAGTGATGGTATTTTGCAGGGGCATTTTCAGCTGCTCAGGCTGGTGCTGATTTTTTCAGGTTTTGGCCATTTGTCATCGCTGACAGGTTTAGAGGGGTTGTGGTCATTTGTCAGATACTCGGCCCGGTCTACTTTGCTGGTTTCTTTCCTTTTATAGGGGTTTGGGGCATTCGCCAGCAATGATGGTTTTTGAGAATTTGTCAGCTGATTGAAATGGTATAGTTGCTAGTTTTAGAGTGGTTTTCGCACTTGCCGAATAATCAGGCTGGTCTGGTTTGCTGATTTTTAGAGACTAACTGGCACTTGCTCTGGTCTATTGTGCTGGTCTCTCTTGTTGATTTCATTGTGTTTTTGAGTACTTTTCAGCTGGGAGATTTTTTCAGCAGGGTCTCAAGACATATTTAAAGACCATAATTTAAGTAACCACCTAGCAACCATCCAGAACACCAGCACTGTGGTGGTGAGTTGTATACTTCTCATTTTCTTCAGAAAATATAATATTAGACATTGACTATAAACCCTTAACTGAACAAATCACGGACACGACTAAATTTAACAGTCAGATTTAAAAGAAAATCTACGCAAGGCTACTCATTTACTCTTATGCTTCTTATTCCCACAAGCACGGGTGAAAGGAGAAGCAGGGAGAAAAAGAAATGGAGAACAATGTCAGGTTAGATAAATGTAAATGTAGGAAGGCTGGGTAGAACTCAATTGAGAGGAAAGACCCACTTATATTATTTACACTTTATATACGTTTTAAAATTTATATTTGTTAATACAGTTTATTGTTTAAAATTAATTTTTGAAAATGATCCATCCATCTTCTTCAGCTGCTGGGTCGCAAGGGCAGCTGTCTAAGCAGAGATGCCCAGACTTCCCTCTCCCTAGACACTTCCTCCAGCTCTTCCAGGGGGATACCGAGGCGTTCCCAGGCCAGCCGAGAGACATAGTCCCTCCAGCGTGACCTCGGTCTTCCCCGGGGCCTCCTCCCGGTGGGACGTTCCCGAAACACCTTCCCAGGAAGGTGTCCAGGACCAGGAGGCATCCGGAACAGATGCCCGAGCCACCTCACCTGACTCCTCTCGATGTGGAGGAGCAGCGGCTCTACTCTGAGCTCCTCCGAGTGGCAGAGCTCCTCAGCCTATCTCTAAGGGAGCGCCCAGCCACCCTGCAGAGAAAGCTCATTTTTGCCACCTGTATCCGGGATCTTGCCCTTTCGGTCATGACCCACAGCTCATGACCATAGGTGAGAGTAGGAACGTAGATTGGCCGCCTTGTAGCTCAGGTCCTTCTTCACCACGACAGACAGGTTCATCGACCGCATCACTGCAGAAGCTGCACCTATCCGCCTGTCAATCCCCCGCTCCATCCTTTCCTCACTCGTGAACAAGACCCCAAGATACTTGAACTCTCCAGGAGCTCTCCACCAACCTGAAGGGGACATGCCACCCTTTTCCGGCTGAGAACCATGGCATACATTGAAAATAATTGTTTAACAATTTAAAAAATCCTTAATAGGAACATTAAGGAACTGGAATGCTCAAACAAATGAAAATGACCTGCTCAATTCTTTACGATTTCCATCTGTAGCGCTCACAAGCGTAAATATGCCCAAATTTTCTCATTTTCCTGCCCTCTCATTTTGTCCTCTTTTTCAGGAGCTCCACGCCAACACTTGCACTTGCAGTGTGATTCTTTATTCAAGGACGGGCCTTTGAAGTTAGCAAGGAAACCCAGAACTCCTTGGACTGCTCCTCTTCAACATTTCCATATCAAAGCCTCCTCACCCAGCTATCATTTGTCAAACAGCAATTAAAATATCACACAATCAATCGAAATTAAACAAATTATGGACTCATGTGGCATCTGTATACATTCATGTGATCTACATCTGTTTGACTAAGGGATGGTTTTTGGATATTTAACTCAACTTTGAAATGTGTCATTACTTCTATAAAAGTATGCTTTGTCCCTCAGGTGTGTTTGTAGGTGAGAAGACAGCGGTTGTGTTTGATCTGTATGTGAAGGTTCTTGGCTGTTTATCAGCATTATTAGAAATTTAAACACTCCCGTTCAATCTTTATCATATTTCTGGTTTCATTTTTCAATGCTTGTATTGGACTTGCTCAGAACTGCAAATTCAACAAATCGCAATATATGCCCATAGGAAAGAAAAATCACAAATGAGATCTCTTTAATATCTCGTTTGTTGTGCATGGACAACAACGACATTAAATGGGGAGTGTTTCTGCAGTTTTTTCTTCCTAAAAAAAAAAAGACTGCACTCAACTGACTCGTTTCTCCTTTGCAGTTTTACAAGAAATGCCTTACTTTGTCTGCAATAAAATATTTAATACCAGATGACATATTTCTCATCAAAAACTAAATTATTAAAAATAATGAAATACATATGTTATCTTGTTTTGCAATAATACAAAAAAAAACAAAACAATATATATTAAAAACAAACCAAAAAAGTTTGAAATTGTGCAAGAAGAGAACATCCAGAGAGTATTGCATCATAAGGTTTATTTACATTTTAAGTATATTATTTATCTATATTTTCCTAGGGCATTGGCAGTAAGTAAATAAATGTATACATAAAAAAAAACCTGGTATGTTTATATATTATGCTTAAGACAAAACGATTCAATGTATATTTTCAGAAATAAGTGATAATCTAATGTGGTATGCTTCTCAGACACATTTTTCTTGTTTAAGGATGTTAAGATATTTTTAAATTGGAAAACTTTTGTCTTGTTTGCATTGTGTTATCCACACTTATTTATTTCTCCTTGAACTTTAAGGAAACTTCTGAGACAGCAACATCTGAGACAACATTTGCACATTAATGAATGAAAAATAGGTAATTTCACAAAGCATTTACATCAATAAAATGCATGCAGGATGAGCAAATAATAAATATAGTGTGTTCTCAGACGGGCAGACTGCTAGCTCTTCAGCGGTATGAGAGTGCCATAATGTTGCCCTCATTAGAATTCATTAGTTATTGTTCTAATTTTGCAATATTCATTCAAACATTTGTTTTCTTTTGAATAAATTATGATTTCATGCCTGTCAGATGGGCTCCTTTGAAACTGGGGAGATGAAGAGGGGTTTTCGAAGAGGGGCTCAGTAATTACAGCTACTTTGGTGGATGAATAGACTAGAGGCAGGTTTCTAAACCGATGCCGCCATCTGTAAATAAATGCATTCGGCCGTCTGTTTGTACTTTGTGGCGAGATAGCGATTTCCATTGCGAAAGTTGCAATTTACATGTAAATGATTTGGCAAGTCACAAACTAATTGGTTCACAGAGGTGCGAGGTTTTGTACTGCACGGTAGTTCATAATTGAGAACCAACGCCGTCTTTATCAGAAAATATTTTTTATACTGTTCGCTGGCTCTCAGTACAGCCTTCATTATAGAACCCCAGATATGTTTACAGCCATACCTCCATTTAAAGATGTGTGCGCGGCGAAGTTTGACATGCTTTATTAATTAAAATGAATACCAGATTAAAAATGCAGCGCCCTTGGCTAGCATATGTTCAACCACAGAGCAAAAAGAATACAAATAATCGAAAGAAAACAACTACTTTGAAGATCTGATACAGGCCAGAGATGAATATCAAGGTATCCTGCAAATGTGTGATATCAAAGGTACAAAGCATTGCTAGTGAGATATTGTGAATATCGGAGTACAAATCTGGACTTTGGTGTTTGCAAACTTTGACGTGGCCTGTTAATAAATGTTATCGAAGCCCGTAAACATCTAATCAGGCGTTTTTTTTCTCAGAAATACTCAAAAGCAGCAGGTTGCTAGCTCTCAAAGGCATCACTCTCTTTAGGCTCACGTTTTGCCGTGTTTATTCACGATGTGAAGTCTTTGCTGATGTGTGAAGTCATTGAAACATGCCGTTTGTTTTTGCTCTCTCAGAGAAATATCAAAACACTTCAAGTCTTTAAACGTTCTACCAAAGAACCTCGTAATGCAAACAGACGTTAAACAGACTTAAATAGACCAGACTTAAAACACACCACAGGGAACTGTTTGCATTTCAAAGACCGACACTCAAGTTTGTAAATCACAATCTGATGTTTGGGTTTGAGATGCTTTTCTTTTGATAGTTTGTTTGGTCTCTTTTGTTTCATGTTGACGGCTGTATTAGTTCATTGCAAGTGAGGAAAGTTTCAACATTCGGGGGCAAGCACGCCAACTTAAATTGGTTGTTGGTACTACTAACCCTTTTCCCAAGGTAGCCAGAAAGCTTTGAACATATTCTTTGAAGAGGTTTTGAACTGTTCTCTGATGGGACTTGAGGTTATTTTATAGTTTTTTTGTCATGGAGGCAGGGATTCTTAGCCATTTCATCCCCTTCAAGTTTGATGAATAGCCTACATCTCCAATTACACACATAGTAGCCATGTAAACACAGAGCTTGTATATGTAGATCATGGCAGAGGACAAACATCTGGTTACATAATGCAAATTTAGTCCCTAGAGGCAAAGATAGTGGGTTTGTGGGAAGGATGAATTGGTCAACATTCAGATTATCCATCTTGTGTCCCAGTGGATACCTGCTTTAGCCTTCACGGTCAGCCACACAAGAGATTTATAGATTTCAGATCCTGGGTTTCCGGCAATGAGAACAAGTCACTAATCGTGACATTTAGACAAATAATGTTTGTGATTACTGACATGGAAACACAGTATAACCATAAATAATGTCAGGGAAGTTAATTAAATGAAAGACAAACAGCGCACCAACATAAACAGCCACACCAAAGCTCCACCTCCACACAAATTTATTTCTCACAATTGAAATTTTGTTTCACAATATTGTGAACATATATTTTTCACATTTGCAACTTTGTTTCTTTTGGCTGTTGTGGCTTTCTCAATTTTGACTGTTTCTTACAATTGCCACTCTGGTATCTCACAGTTGCAACTTTGTTTCTCATAATTGTGACATTGTTTTTCACAATTACAATTTTTTTTTTTTTCGCACACTTTTTTTTTTTGTTGACTTTCTCACATTTGCAACCTCACATCACATTATTGTTGCATTGTTTCGGGTTAATTTTTACTGTATCTCATAACTGCGAAACATTCATACAGGTGAAACTTTGTTACTTTTTTCACAATTGCAAATTTGATTCTCACAAGTCCAAATTCATATCTTAGAATTGCTACGTTGTTTCTCACAGTTGTGAGATTGTTTCTCATAATTGTGACTGTTTTATTCACAATTACAAGTTTTTCACACACCTGTGATTCTCACAATTTCGACTTCATACTGCATCATTGTTACATTGTTTCTGATAGTTATGACAGTTTGTCTGACTTGACTTCCCCACAGTTGCGACCAAGTTTCTCGTAGCTGCAAATTGATTTCTCACAGTTGTGAATTTCATACAGGCCAAGTTTTGTTTCTTGAAGTTGCGACTTTGTTTCTTATAATTGTGACTTTTTTTCACAATTGCAAATTTGTTTTTCCCAGTTGAAGCTTCATATCCCTTTGCTACGTTTTTTTTTTTCTTATAATTGCATTTTTTTCATAGTTGTGATTTTGTTTCTCTTGATTTAGACTTTTCTGACAACTGCATAATTGAGCCTTTCACAATTCCAAATTTGTTTACCAAAATGTTTATTTTTTTACAATGAGACATTTCATCTCATAATTATTGTTTGTCTTATTTTTTTTTTACTTTCTCATAACTGTGATTTTCTCATAATTGCAACTTTATATCTTTCCATTGCAGATTTTTCCTCATAATCATATTTCTCATAAAAGCAGTGTCTTTGTAACTTCATATCTTATTTTAATCTCTCTCTCTCTCTCTCTCTCTCTCTCTCTCTCTCTCTCTATCTTACTCTGAGGCACAAAAATGTTTCCATACATGGTGTTTTACAGAAAACAAAAAGCTTATTTGTTTCAATTATTGCCTGTTTTTGACACTAACAGGTAGATATTAAAGGGGGAAAAGGCAATTCTACAGATCCCAAAGTTGAAAGAGAACCTTGAGCGTTTCCAGCAGGGCATTTTCAAAATGAAGATGTCACTCAATGTCATTTTACCTACGTCGAAGAAAGCTCTGCAGATTTGAGCAGGACCCTACGGGACCACAGCGTCTTTATCTGGCACGGCTGTGTTCTCGACAGCGCGTGGCCCACTCAATAGTACTGATTGATGTCTCCGCTTCTGGATTTGCCTTCAATTTAGCGGGAGGCATGCAAAACGCAGATCCGATTTCCGCTCGGTGGTGTATAGAAACGTCCAATTATGGTGCCGCTGTGACATTGTGAGGGAAGTTTCCAGCTGCGTGGTGTGGACCATAAGATGAGGTGCATAATAGATGTGAAAGTCAGCACAGTTTCATCATTCAGAGAAAAAGAGAAAAACGTCTGCAAAATTATATAAGGAATACAATTGTAACAGAAATGTCTTTTTAGGGAAGATATTGAATCCATGCAGTGTTTTTGACAAATGGTACTTTTTTCTCCCCAATATATGTTTTGCTTTTTTTACTTGTTAGTTTAAGGGCTTTTGGTTATTGGTTAGTGCTATTTAGTCTTAGAAAATATTTCATTGGTTATTTTATAGTTTTTTATGTCCATTTTATCATGTGTTCCCGGGGAATCGAACCCACAACCTTGCACTTGATAACGCACTGCTCTATCAATTGAGCTACAGGAACACTAAAAATGCAACAAAAGCAGCATGAACATTGTTCAGATTTTCTCTTTTTGTTTTCTTCAGGAAAACTATCAAAAAAAGTTGGAAATGAAACAAAGATGAGAAAGAAATAACAGAATATAATTTTGGCGGGTTAATTGTTGCTTTAAAAATTTCATTGTTTCAGCGCCAATAGCCTTGAGGTTAATGCACCAACATATAGTGCAGTTGTGCTCACAGTGACCCAAGTTTGATTCCCGTCTCGAGGTCCTTTGCTGAATCCACTCCCCTCTCTCTCCTCAGTATTTTCCTGTCATCTCTCTACTATCCTGTCCAGAAAATATGACTTAAAAAAATGCCATTGTACCTGTTTTATTTATTAGTATTTTCTTTTATTCGTGGGGAGGCTCAGTACACACAGCAATGTGTCAAGACATATGCATGTTTAGAATACCATTATAGTATAATACAGTACTACCACCTGGGGTTCGCAAAGCTTACTTTGGGAAACCCTGATATAGCCTAAATGATATATTTATTTATTGTAAAAATACTTTTCAACATTGGCAACATATATATATATATATATATATGTATGTAACCTGAAACATGCTGTGACAAGAAATGTTGATTTCTACATAGATATGTTGATTTCTACATAGATATGCTAACGCTCTAGCTGGAGAGACTTTTGTACTAAATGGCTTTATTTACATAGAGAGCCTAGAGATTTGGAGCTCAAAAAAAACAAATTAGCTGGCAGATACTTGATTCCACCGCATAGAACACCCCCTACTAAGATGATAAAGCACACTGTTGCGTAGCACGAATACGCAATTAGCATTGCTAGCTAAGCTGCGAGTTAGAAGTTTAAAACGCTCTAATTGAATATGTATTGTGGTCTCAAACACAGCGATTGCAAATATCTCATCCCATGGCTTAGCGCTAGCTCATACCTCTGTCCTTGTGCCGTATGTTTCTCAGAGATGCAACGGCAGCCTGCGTGGCTCTAGCATGTGTCTGCAGCGAGGAGATAAAGGCCTCTCGTGTCCCGAACATGACACGTGGAATATAATGCCCGCTCCCACCCGCTGCTCTGCAGACCCCCAGTCACGTTCACTCGACAGCAATCCATGGAGCCTTTTTCTTTCCCGGTCAAGGATGGGTCATTTTATTTTTAGAGCCTGCCAGCCACTGGGGTTGGACTTACCTGGTAATATTTTTTTAATGTTAGCTGGTAAATGTAACATAAAATGACTTATTGACTAACAAGTCCAACAGCTTGAGTGTTTACCAACTTAAACGATCCTGAGCACTTAAATATGGAGCCCAACCCCTTCCCACAAGTCAGTTTCTCTGAATTACACACTTTGACCATTTGAATGGAGTCACGTACATACATTTCCTACTTGCGTTTTAAAGCACAATTGTTTATGGGTGTGTTTTGCATAAATTTGCACTTAGTGACATTTTAACGGAGTAATCAGGGATGGGTCATTAGGCGAATGGGTCCAAGCGTTAGTGGGGATCATAATGACATTTTGATTATTGCTGGTGCTGTGTACCTGTGTACCTCGTTATGTCGGCTAGTCATTTACATTGTTAATGATTCAGCGTCTGGTTGGCTCAAGCTAAGGTCAAGAAAGTTATTGAAAAGTTTTGGTGACAGGATACACTTGGTCATTTTGTTGGGAGTGCAAACCAAAATATAGATGGTAGGCCTACAGAATATTTAACAGTAATAGTATATTTGCAATTATGTAGCTAAAGAGGTACATACTTTCAACTTCACAAATTAAAATAACGTTGCCAGTAAATCATTTTATCTTTTTATTTGGACTTGATGGATGGAATCAAAAGATCAACAGTATTAAAACTAAAATGCAGTTGTTTCCTCGCTTGTGAGAAAATGTCATATAGCTTTGTCGCTGAACTATCTAAATGCTAAAATCGTCAGAGTAGCGCTAACAACATTATTGTGTGTGCAAACTGGATGTGTGTGCTTCTGTAAGGGAAAAAGATGGAAATAATCTGTCGTTTTTATCCGATTGTTTACTGTATTTATTTGTTTGGCTAGTGTCATTGAGGGTTTTGTATTCTGTTGTAAGACCTTTGAAATAACTGAAATCATTTTGCGAAGTGCTGTCTAGACCTTCACTGTGCATTTCCCTGAAAATTATTGCACACCTTAGAACATGTATCAGCCAAACAGATTCATTAATTCAATGGCCCCATCATATAAAGACAAAAACATTCACATTTAAAGCTTGCAGACATCACATCTTAAGTGCATTCATATAATAAATACCATTGTCTATTGGTCTGGATGGCAATATAGTTACAGTTATAGTTATCGTTCTTGGTGTGAATGGATCCTTACATCTAAAGCTTTTAATTTAACCTTATCATAGCTCTAATGCTATATACTAGGCAGTTTTAAGAATCAAAGATGACTAGATTCAGTGTTTGTTTACACGAGAAAGCGGCATATAAATGTCCTTGGAGTGTCGTTATCAACTTTTCATCTCTTGTCAGAGGCCAGAGCGAACACTTCAACATTAACTGTACTCAAAAAGTAGTTTGCGCCGCATGGGCGAGAAAAGAGGGAAAGTTTTGAATGACTTGGTTGCTCCATGACATTTGCTAATGTAACCAAGTTCCCCTGAGTGTACCTTCAATCTGAAGGTACTCGCCTGCAGCCACAACTCAATTTAGTTGGCGATAAAGTAGGCTGAAGTTATCTAGAATTAAATTCATAATGCAGAATAACAATAAGATATTCCCTCAGCGGGTGTGCTTTTTGTACCCCCGAATCAAACATTGGGCCATTGGAGGGGTCAAATATTAATAGAGATATTTCATAGTTTGCGCATATTACGTTTCTTACTGAAAGTGACCTACAATGACGGTGGAGCCGGTGACCTCAAGCAAATGGAGAAAAAAGATTCTCTTCTGTTTTAAATTAAATTACTGGATTTTTCTTGTGCCACAATTTTCAAATAGGATGAGGTACCGCCGTCGGGTTGACCTTCAGATGTTGCCTCATGGGAAATCGGCTTATAAAGAAATGAAAAGACCAAAGGCCTTCGATACATGCCGACTGTTTAATTTTCAGGCTTTAGATGGTCAATTATTTGTTCTTGTTTAGCGCGAAAGATGAGTCTTCATTAGATAAAGGTTTTACAATTGAGACCGACTTCAAACAGAAATGATTTCCTTCATCAGGAAGTAATAGGCCTTTTTCCAGATAGTTGTCCATGTCCAGCTTCAGATATCTCTCTAGCCTCACCTGTGCTGATTAATGAGATATTGTATGCATAATTAAAGCCTGCTCATTGCTAACATATGCTGCTTTTAATAAATGGGGCGTTTCTCCTCCTCATCTGCAAGTTGGGGTTTGTAAACCTTCTAAGTGTTTTAAATCTTCAGTTAGAGCCCTTCACCAGAGTTCAACAGCCTTTAACCTCTGCTGTCGATATACAATAATAATATACCATAATGGAGTGCTTGGTAAGAGTGTAACATGTAACTAGGGTCAGTGTGTTTATTCTGATGAGGGCCAGGGCAGAGGGACGTTAATACCCCGTGAATGAATTATTCAGTGTGCAAGGCTATGCTTATCTACTTCATTAATTTCATTTCCTGAATAATGAGGTTAATCCCTTCTTTCAATGGCCGAGACATTTTTAAAGTGCAGATTGACTATGCAATTGATTATGAACAAAATCCAGTTCATTATAATTCTCAGCCAGGCACTTGTGTAGATTGTGGGTCATTTGATGAACACAATTTTATTGATGGTTTTAGAAATGTGCCATAAATGCTGTAATATGAAGAGCTGTGAAAGAGTTATTCACTGGATACATATATATATATATATATATATATATATATATATATATATATATATATATAGGGTTTTACACATATGTACATGCACATATGTACATTTTCTGTGTGCATGTGGAATAGTTGAACTAAATGACGGGAGTATGCATCCAGTGCACACTGAGTGAAATACTTTATCCCAAGATGGAATGCATTGCTTTGACCTTCTGTTTTCAATTTGATGAATGAGTAGGAACCAAGATATTGACTGGCCAAGATATTTTGACCCAAAATGTTGGCTAAATATTTAGTATAATTTGTATTTTTAAATAAAAACTATGTAGTAGTGTTACGAATCATATTTAACTAACTATAGTAGTTTACAAATTTCCTCACCAAATAAAAAATATATATATTATAAACTTGAAATACACTGTAAACACAATTCTGAGAACTGAAAAATATAAACTCGAAATTACAATAAAAAGTACGAATTGTGAAAAGTCACAACAATTTTTTTTTTTTCCTTGGCGAAAAAGAAATTACGAGATGTAAACTCAGAATTGTAAAAAAGGCTGAATACTGAGCTTGTCTCACAATTCTTAATGTTTTTATCAGAATTGTGAGATAAAATTTCACAGTTACCTTTTTAATATATATTTATGTATATATATATATATATATATATATATATATATATATATATATATATATATGTATATATATATATATATATATATATATATATATATATATATATATATATATTTTTGCAAGATGTAAACTCAAAGAACATAAAGAGACATAAACTCAAACTTCTGAAAAATAAAGTCATTTCTATTTTATTATTATTATTTTTGTTTTTGTGTGTGGCAGAAATGGGCTTTCATAAAACAAATTCATGTGTGGCTCCTGGTACATAAATAATATCTGATTCTCTCTCTCTCTCTCTCTCTCTCTCTCTCTCTCTCTCTCTCTATCTCTCTCTCGCTCTCTCCATCTCTGTAGATTTTTCTTTCCCCCTCAACAGGCCATTTGGCGGCCGTTCATCTCTGCCAAATCCGGATAGCCAATCTTGGCGGTTGGATTGTGTGAGTGAAAGTCACTAGAAGTCAGCACTGTCCCACATCAGTCAGGACGTGAGGGGACACAGTGTCAGCATTCCCACAGCGGTTACAGGGGCGGAGACGAACAGATGGCTTGTGGGTGATTACTGGGGGAGAGCGAGTGGACGAGAGAGAGAGAGAAGAAATGAGTTTTCAGAGCAGACGTGAATTTTTTGATAGTTGAACTCCATGAAAAATGGGACGCGCGCGACACACAAACAAACACATCGCAAGTCGAACACACAGGCGGAATTTGCTGATGCAGCGTTGTGCGGAAATGTAATATCATACAGTTGTCAATTAACTTTTACTCTGGAGAGAAGGGGGAAATATGTCTCTTATAACCTTTTCTTTGTGTATACGCCGTATTCACCGGTCACCCCCGGTGGCTTTAATGAACTCCAGGCTGCAACTACGCAGTAATTTAGTGATGAGAATGACAGCGCGGTGAGAGGCAACACTAGCGAAGCAAGAAAACAAACATAACATACGACCCCGCAAACAGAGTCTAACACTGGCAATATGTCACTCGGTGGGAAGCCTTCTCGTATTTTATTCAAACTGTGCAGGTCCAATAACAAATGACGTCAAGTGTCAGCAAGCTGCTGTTGATAAACGTCCTTTTCCCCCCCTAGAACACTCTTGAATTACTTTCAAGCTTTAATAATTTGCTTCTTATTAGTGTGACTTTCTGTAATTTCCAACTGTGACTAAAGGGGCTTTCTAAGTGAAGCTTAGTAGTCCTACACAGTCTTAAAAAATGAACATTGCCAGTTTTATGTTGACTTATGTACAGTCATTTGTGAGATATGTTTTTTTTTTTTTTTCAGCACAGCGATAAAGATATATATTTATCTGTAAGTGTTTTAAATGCAATCAAACCCATGACCTTGTCATTGCGTGTGTGTGTGATGCTGAGTAAATATTGACAAAAAAAAAAAAAAAAAAAAAAAAAAAAAATGGGGGGGGGGGGGTGAACTATCTCGTTAATGCTACTGTATGGAATACATTTCTATATATTTATATGTAATGTATTTGCATTAGATTTTCCTGTAAAAATTTATTTTCCTTTGTTTGGCAAACATGTCCCTCCATAGCGATTGGCAATGCATTCAAGGTCGACATCCTGTCATTATCGGAATCAAACCCTTGGCGATTTTTCTCAACACGCTACAGTATATAAGATACTCAGCCAAGACCTTTTTTCCATATGACTTTTCATTAACATTAATCAATTTGGTCCTCATATCTATTCAATGTGCATGTAAAGTATAATTTCACTTCTATATATGTATTTCCTGGGAATTGAACCCATGACCTTGGCATTAAAGAAAACATGCATATATGGTTATTCACATACTGTCAGTCCATAAGTCCATAAACTAAACTTCATTCATCCGAGATAAAAAAAAAAAAAAACAGAAACATTGAAGCAAGAACACAATATAAAGACCACCATTTTGGAAAAGTGGGAATTTTCGAGAGCTGTGAGTGTGTGAGCCTGATGGGATTTTAAGTGATGCTCATTTCACTGCACCGCATCTCACCCCGGATTCTTATTCTCCTACCTCCTATCCTTCCAATATCAAGCTCCGGATCTCTCAGGATATTAAACAGACAATAATGAAGGCCTATGTTAGATTGGCAAAAAAAAAACAGCCACCTGCGGCCACAAATGTTCACTGATCCAGAGAGGGTTTGCTTGTGGGCCGATAATCAATTAAGTCATTGCTTTCAGAAAGAAAGATCACTTTTTAACAGTCAGATTTTAGCGGCCATGGCATCAGACCTCAGACCGAGGGTTGATTACGATTGTGAACCGTTGCGCAAAACAACTTCATTTCACACAGTCTCTAAAGGGTTTGGAAAGTGCCTGGATCCACAGATTACTCGCTGCACTGAGAACTTTGAGAACTTTTGGCAGAATGGACTCCGCAGACAAATGTTTTCCGTCAAGGTGGATTGGTAGCAGCTTTATATAAATACACTGGACTGCTAGGGTTGAAACGTCTGAAAATGTCCTCAAAAGAACCGACTTGTGCCAAAATGTTATATTTGTTATCTTACAAAAAGACATTTTTATGTAAAGTAAATTATTAATTGGAATAATAAAAGCAGAAGTATTCGATCGAGGGAGAAAACAATACAGCCACACCATACTAAATGTATTTTAACTGCATTTTATGGTCTAGGTTAGCGTAAAGTAATTACGATTAGGAATGATAAATGTGAATGGGAGTTCCCACTAGGATATAAATACAAAGCTTGTTTCACAACAATTATAGATCCACCCAGAGGAACAATACATTTTATGGCTTAAAGTTTGCTCCTTTTTAGTTCAGCAAAGTTCTCAGTGTTCTTTGAGACTTTGTCTCGGAAGATTCTTCAGAAAGTCATTAAGGATGAACATGAACAGGCCTAATGTTTGCTAAATTTGATCAGTATAGAACTATAAAGTGACTGCGAATTACATAATCATAAGAACTTGAATAAGATATGTTTGAGTTCATAATATTGAGATTTGGCTGTTGATCTTTTTTGGCAAATCTGAGCAGAGTTTAAAACTATAGACTTGATAGGAGATGACATTAGGGTTGTTTTTCAGGAGATTAAAGCAGAATCTTAATTTGCTCTCTATTTGATCCTGTTTGTGTTTTGGAGAAAGAGTTAAGCTATTAAAGAGATCTAATCTGTGATTATTCTTTTTAGGAGATTTGTTATTTTTATGTCCTGTCCTGTTTATGTCTTTTATTGTAGAAGAAGGATTTGAGGTGCAGAAGACTTGCTATGGGAATCCACATTGGTCTTCTATTTAATCTTATTGTATCATACAGACCTCAGCTGTGAATTTTTGTGCCAATTTATTTATTTTTTTTTTTTCTAGAGGCTGGAGCACATGTTGAGAGGAGAAACGTGATTTTACTAGGCTTGTTTCAGGAGAAAAATCTGAAAAGTATACAAGACTTAGGGTAACATTTCTGTTATTATCTCTATTCAATCTCTTTGCTTTCTAGGAAAAAAACAAATGCAATATAGAGATTACTTTGTCATGTTTATTTACAGATATTTATAAAAATCTGAGCACAGTTTGAGAGGTTGTTGAGATATCATATTGAAAATGTAAAAAAAAAAATTTTGAACATTTTTAGAGAAAACATCTTTTGTTGTTGTTGTTGTTGTTGTTGTCTAGGAGAAACATCTGAGCACATTTTGAGACATTTGCTATGTTTCCATCCAAAGAATTTAACTACAGTATGCGCAAAAATTGTAATATCACTTAAAATGTTTGCAAATAAAGCACTGTTTCCATCTAACGAGTCAAAGGGAACAAAATCATCATTCCTGATAAACTGGCACTAAATATCACTAAGAAAAAAGGAGAAGCCACTGAAAGTAATACATTTTGCACCTCAGAGTGAGCAGACCAAGCACAATAAATGCAGCCATTGCTTTCAGAGGTGGATGCCTACTGTTTGGGAACGCAGTCCTGTATACAGAAATACTTTGAGGAAAGATTTGCTCAGGCATTGAAGAATGAACATAATACTTCAGTTGCTATGCAATGAGATCAGTCATGCCGTCCCATCGCACAAAGTCACATAACATTTTTAATGTGCATTGAGGAATTTATACGGTAAATGTGTTTCCATCTCCCATATTAGCATGAACTTTTAGTCCACCTCAAACCAATATAAAAAAAAATTAGGTTTTCAAAATTTGACATTTCAATCACTCTTTTCTGATGCGAGACTTCAAAATGTGCGTAAAAACAGGATGATGAAAACAGCTATTGAGGTCTCTGTTCTGTGATATTGTAAGATTCCTTTATCACAAAATAAAAATTAGATACGCTTTTAATAAAAGTCTCCAGTAGTCTAATTACTGTGGTTCGGGAGTAATATATAAGGAGTAACTATATTGAGTAAACTCATTCGTCATTTTACGGGAGAGTTTATCACCAATAACATCAAAGCAATTTATTGATTCCTGCAAATGCGAAACGGTAAAAAGACACCACTTTATTTATCTTCCTCAATATATTTGATTCATTGCGGACCATTACAGATCCATTTCCACGTTGTCTGTTGCCGTTGTGGAAATACAAGTCTCGTATGTCTTATTACTTATGGGTTATGCTTTCATCTGTGGTATTCATAGAGCCCATGTTTGCTCTAAACGCTCATGCTCTTCCCATCCCGCTCAACAAATGAGAGTGGTATCACGCTGTGTGTTTTCATTCCGAACAGCATTAATATTGCAGCAGGCCTCATCTGTGCATTTAGAGTTGTTCAAGCCCATTAAAGGTTCATCGTGCCCTGTAAATATTAAATACGCCTGCTGTTTCGTTTTGGTGCGGCTGGACATGAGAGTAATGGATGGATGCTCTATGGCGGCTCAATGCAGAACGCTAAAAGGTTTTTGGTCGTGGCCTTGATTTAATGCAATTAGTTCTGCCAATGAAATGTGCTGCAGGATTGGTCAGTCCCGGCCATGTTTGTTATTTGCAGAAAGAAGATTAGGTTTGTGAAACACCTGGTTTTGACCTTTTTGGTTTAAAAGCATAGAAACAAACTTTTTAATTACAAAAAAAAAGAAAATAATAATAATAATAATAAAAACTAGTGATTAAATCATTTGAGGTGAAATACACCCAAAAGAATCAGGATTTGTTTTTAAAAGCAGGAAAAAAAGAGAGATGTTGTTGAATTTAATTAAATCCTATATCTATAATGCTTAAATGCATTTTTAAAAAGTATGCATAATGCATGATAAACAAAAAATACCCTTCTTCTTTTTTGTTGTCTTCTTATTTGATCTTATTTACATATCCTACCATTTAATCTTAAGCAACATTACAATTGCGTTTCCACAAAAATATTAAGCAGCTCAATGGATATTGACAACAATAATGTCTCTTGAGCTGCAACTCAGCATATTAAAATGATGATTACATTAAAACCTGCAATAATGATGCTGAAAATTCAGCTTTGCATCTCAGAAATAAATTCCATTTTTAAGATAATATTCATATATAAAACAGTTATTTTAAATTGCAATAATCTTATTTTTGTATTATTGTATTTTACTGTATTGTTTATTAAAAAACGCAGCCTTGGTGAGCTTAAGAGACTTCTTCAAACGTTTAAAAACATTTTAAACATCTTACCAACCCCAAACCTTTATAAAGGAAATGTTTAAATTCTGTAATGACTGGAACTTTTTTTTACATTTTCATTGATTTTGTGTAATATTTTTACACACCGTTTTCAAAAAATGGCAACATAGTAAATCAAAACTCAACCTTCATCAAAGTATATATTTTACAGTAGATGACTGTAACACAAGGCTTAAACCTAGTCCCAGACTAAAATGTAAGTCTGTGCTGTTTCAACTAAAAAAAAAAAAAAAAAAAACATGCACTGACTGATCTTAAAATATATGTTTTGTCTCAAGATGCACACCAGTAAGGTTTCATTTATTTATTATTATTTTTTTTTCCCTATAAAGGCATATTAATAAAAATTACTTAAATGTCCTAATTAAACAATGGCCGATTCCTGGCTTAGTCTAATCCCTGACTGTGAAACCAGGCCTTTGTTAATTATAATATATAAAGTTAAACTCAATCAATGCCAAATTAAAGAATTTATTTTAAACATTTCATTTTAATATCTTCTGTATAAGATCCTCTAAAAAATCAATTTAATTCCGAGCTCATTCACCGCCGTGTCTCTTCTCGTGTCTCGGGCTCTCAGGTTGAAATATGGGCCTTCCACCTGTTCTCGCATGAGACAGAGGATCATAAAATGCAAAGTAGCCTGGGCCCTGTAGAGTTTACTCAAGGGTGGAATTTGATTCTGTGTTCTAAAGGGGACAAAATGATGAATGATTTTAACACAGTTGGAAATTATTGAAGCAGGGGTCATGCATTAAATGCAATGATTCACACCCTTTTTCTCCCGTTTTCTCTCTCGTCTATCATTTGCAAACTCCGTCCCACTTGATGAAGAGACCAAAATGTCTGATTGTCATCAAATCTAGAAGACAAGTTGTTCTTCAGTCATTAAATTCACAACTTCCTTTTACATAACAAGTACGGCTCATCTAGGCCCGCTGATTTGAAAGAAAGATAATTTCCCCACCTATCGAATCGCTGTCATTCTAAGAAGCTGAGTATTTAAAAATATTCTGGTGCTTTAAGAGCAGTTCAGTAAAATGCAGTGTAGGCGGCTCAGGATAAGAGTAAAAAGGCATTTCAAAACATAATTAAAGTCTAGATCTCAGTAGAAAAGTATTTACTGCTGATTCAAGGTTAAAATGAGAGCCATAATGGAGGAGTTTTAGAATGCTTTGAGGTTCCACTTATTTGTATGCATGTGTGTTGTCCTTGGGCCTCACAATGAGCTGTGAATGTAATATAAAAATGTTTAGTGGACACCAATAACCATATTAATTAACTGAGCAATGCGGTGACCTGCTATAACTGGGTGAGAAACCTGCATGGTGTTCATGCATATGAGGAGAAAGAACACACATATTGATGCATAAACACATAATGAAGCTGCTGACCTTTTGCGTTTTCTCAGGTTGTTCGGTTATTGTTAAGCATGTAGAAAGCCACCAATTTAAAAGTCATTGTAAAGCACCAATATCACGTACTTCCATGTTAAACTGTATTTCCAAAAAACAAAAATGTAGGGCAGGACTTTTGTTCACAATAAATAGATTAGATTGGCTGTTACATACTAATATTGAGCCAGATGGAATGCTAAATCAATGTTAAGCTCACAAAAATAGGAACAATAGCATCGTGCTAATGTAAACAATGACCATGGAGAACAATTGTGGGGTCTTGGTCAATATGGTTTGTCAGATCAACGGTGTAAAAATGCTCATAGGTAATGCTCATAGCAGCTAGCTTAATAAGCTATTAAGGAAGTATTTTACTCACAATTTCTTATTTTATTTGTCTGCTATGCTAGCTTGATTTCACATTACCTGTTTTCTCTATTAAATCAGTTACGAAAAATAACCATGGTTTTATTATAGTAAATCTTTAGTAACCCATGGTTATTTGGCGTGTTGACTACCATTTGTATAAATACAGATTTACTACAAATATCATGGGTAAACTATGGTTAATTTAGCAAAACCATGGTTAATTTGTGGTTACCATGGTTTAACTATAGTAACCATGGTTTTTTGGTTTTATGTGTAGTAAAACCATGGTTAATTTACGTAAGGGTTGTTATGGTGAAGCAAAGAATGAGGAAAATGTTCCTGAGCATGTCAGCTAAAGTAAACATCCTAGCATGTTTATAGCTAGCTATAAAATCTAAGTCTCCGTCTTGAGTAGGCCTATGGTTTGCTTATATCACTGCAAACGTAAGAACAGACTATATGTACAAAAGCACTGTACACTTTTAATATGTTATCATTTCAATGGGCTAAACCCAAACTATACTTAAGTTTTTGACACGAATGCTTAATGTTTCTGTACAGCTTACACGTGGCCTTTCAGAGTAAATGCAATTTCAGAATGTACACAAACACTGGCACTTTACACTAGAAAGTTTCATCCTGGTTAAGTTTGTGCTATTTCTCTCTGAAAGTAAGCTATAAAAACATTTGCTAGTAGTGTTTATCTCCTTACAAAGGATACCAATGCAGACAACTACACAACAGTTTTTGAAATCTATTGTTTTTGCACGTAGTTTGATTCACTAAAATTGTTTGAAAAATCTGGCTGTACGTTTACAGTACACAAATATTATGGTTATGATGGTATTTATGTCACATGCACTCTTTGTATATGCTAGCAAACGCATAAAAACGTTTAAAAAAAAGTATAATTCCGGTTTTACCTTTCCCAAACATTTGTGCCTGATTTTTTTTAAGTTTTATGCCTAACTCTGTATAGTTACTTGTGTTGGTGGAGCATATGTTCGTACAGATCAACTACCATCTTTTTGAGAGAATAAACGTAAACTTGGTGGAAAAATTATTAACTGTTAGCAACTTTTATAAATCATATCTACTTGTTCTGTTTCTATAGAAACCTTTATTGACATTATTTTAATATTTCCCCTACAAATTTAGTCCTTACTTGACATCTTTGGAACCAAGCTAGCTAGATTTATTCAGTATTTAGCTGATGATTATACGTAGAGTTGTCTTGATGAGCCCAGAGAGCCCACAAATTGCAGGAATATGTAGGAGTTAGTGTCCTTCATTCAAGATACTGGTCTCATTTCACATAATCAACAAAAATACCAACACCGTGAGATTTTTGTGAACTAAAATAACTTCACAGGGGTCTGACTGAGAGACAGAGTTTGACAGTGCACCTGTTACCGATTTGCCTCATTATTCCACACATTTGTGATAATTGTACCTTAGTTTTTGAGTGATATGAAGAGAAGTTGAGTCATCAGTCTCTTTATCTGTCGCTCTTTTCATACACGATGAATGCTAACTATATGCACTTGCTGAAGGGCTGCCAAGCAGCCAATTATCACATATTTTTATAAGAAACTGTTTAGTCAGTCTCAAGGTAAACATTGGTATAGCTGCGAACCACCAAAATTGCTCTGCTATTTGATCATCTAAAATATGGAATAAGGGACAAAAGCAGTTTGTTGAGATAGAATATTTGACACTTGTTTAAAAACTTCTCTATCGAGTCCAAATACAGTTATGTCAAGGTAATACTTTATTATACTACCCAACTTATCCTTACTTATCCAACTTATTCATTCAATGAATTATGTGATGTTTTCACATTCTTTTCCATTACGGTTCACTCTGGTAAAGTAGATTTTTCCAATAAAATACCATTTGCAAAGAGACACTTAACATCATACTATGAAGGTAGATTTAAAAGCTGCATTGAACATCCTTCTTATGAACAAGAGTGACAGTCTCTCCACTATGCTGTCAAAATTAGTAGTACTTGCACCACAAAAACTTAAATGCAGACATCCAGGTGACGGAAGGAAACGTACGCCTCCAGTCGTTAGAAACTGTCGAAATTGCTCCTGCTGAGTGGATTTATGGGACAATAAATGGCCTCCACGTCTATCATTCAGGTAAACTTCTGGAACTAGGGTAGACAACATTATTAGCCATTATTATCCTACTGAGTGCTATTTCAGACCTAATAGTCCTCTCAGCATGGGTTTTACAGACATTCACGAACGACTACTCAATATAGGCTACTCAAAGAGAAATATCTGTGAAGTCAATCCCACAGATATTCAGAGAATAATATAGCTGCAAATAGACCTCAATGGTTTACTGTAAATGTGGACTCCTAGGTATAGAGATGCTATTTTTAAGTACAGCTGCCCCCCAAAAAAGTATTTAGACACTTTCTGGTTGTTGTTAGTGGACTTGAACTGGCTTCCAAAATTCACTAAATGTCACCTTGGGACCAGTTGGTTAAATGTAATTGTGAAGTTAGTTCTTGCAACTCATATTGATTTTCTTTTTTCTTTTTTAATCTAATGTGGTGATATTCATAAATTTTTAAGTGTGAATTAACACATTTTAGAGCCCCTGTATATGTGATTGTTGCAGAATTATGCCAGTATTCGTCGTTACATGACACATCAGGCAGTAACACTGAAGATCGAAACCTGAATTTTAACGAAAACAGGCTTTAGCGCCTATCACAGTTAATTCTCTCCTCAAAGCCGAGCACTCGGCAGGAGGTAAATCGGGGAGCGTGAAACACTCTCTGTTCTCATGCTGGAAAATACTTAGAGATACAATCTGAAGCTACACAAACACACATTTGAAAAACGTTTGTTATCAATGCAAAATTGTAACATTTCAGTCTGTTTTACTGAAGCCAGTATATCTGGTTTGCCGTGAGTTTGTAATATCCGAGATAGTGAGACATAGGGAGCGACTGTTGTTCGTAACAGTCGCGCAGAAATCAAGCTGT
Organism: Carassius auratus; assembly: GCF_003368295.1. Taxonomy (NCBI): domain Eukaryota; kingdom Metazoa; phylum Chordata; class Actinopteri; order Cypriniformes; family Cyprinidae; genus Carassius; species Carassius auratus. The sequence goes on along the minus strand of NC_039264.1, from coordinate 26,252,480 downwards.
GCCCTTTCATTTAGAAAAGTGTGGAGGAGATTGAATGCATTGTGTCGTTAACATGTTTTTCAGCCTTTGAGTTTATAGTGGCTCAGAATGATGAGGAAATCCCAGCTTTTGGATCCAAGCGATTGCATCATATTGTAATGGAAATATTGCCGACCTTCAGGGTTCAGAATCCCACAGGCTCGCTAAATTAATTCATGTCATGTAGGAATTCAGAGACATTTCTGTTACAGCTGTCAGTGTAACATTTTGATGAATTATTATGAAAATAATGTCATTAAAAAAACGCAATTGGGTTTTAAGCAGATTTAAGCAGTTCAGGTCTGAAGTAAGTTTGAAGGTGACTTGCTTCGGCAAACCACACAGGACATATTTTTGCATCCATTCGTACAATTAAAAAAAAAAAAAAAAAAATATGTATATATATATATATATATATATATATATATATATATATATATATATATATATATATATATATATATATATTTTTTTTTTTTTTTTTTTTTTTTTATTAATTCAGTGTATTACTTGCCTTTTCCCTGTAACTTTGTGAAATTTAATAGCAATGTCTCATTGAAAATTTGTTCTACGATATATATCTTTTTAGTATAGAAGATATCTTGTTTTCCAGTAAAACGTTTATACAACATTCAAATTTCCTTTTTTAAGAAGAATTTAAGACTTGTCTTCAATTTTTTCTTCTTCAGTTTTTGCCTATCCCATGATTACACTTTATTTTCCTGTTGTAGGCATGAATCTGATCAAATTTTGTGATTCTATTGCATTCTATTTTCTTTCATCATTATTTTGAATAGATGAACTGCCTCTAGACATACTGGCAAACTCAATGAAATGGATTGCTGTGGACTGAAGGTCAGTTATAAGCTGATGTTCAGTGATAATGGGAATAAAACAATCAATATATTGTCTCCTAAAGCCACTTTTTAGTATGTCTATGTAATTATGTACTCATCACAATGATGCTATATATATATTATTTTTTTTTGTTGGAGTAATTTGAGCATTTCATATCAGATCAATTCTGAATCAATTCATTGCCATAATTTATGTGTAAATAATCTGACTTTAGTGGTTTAGTCTAGACTCCAGCCAAACTTTCTCAAAGCCGGACCCTTACGAAAAAAAAATAAAAAATCTCCTTTAGGCCTTGAGTGGCGTGGATTCTGATTGCTTCCACTTGATACAACCAATTCTGATGGTGGTAAATCCCACACCATGATTGCTGCCAACCCGTCACATCAGTCCTTGAGCAGCCCTAGTGAACTCCTGCTCCGTGAAGACATGAGGACATCCAGAGGAATGAGGCCGGCTGGCACATCTGCGTCCATCTAAAAAGGTTTGAAATCACTTCACAGCGCTGCAAGTTTATAGTAAAGAGTTCTACATCTTCTGAAGATAACTCATCAAAATTATCCACTTCTGAAATGACTAATGTTAAATTCACATTCTGCTCTTTACAATCCAAGAAACTCCTTATATATATCCCAAATTATTTCCAGCTGAATACATATTTTGTTTCAATATGTCACATTACCAAGGTTAAACGCATTGCGAATGCCATTTTAATGTCTTTTAGATGGGAGGCCTTTCCCTCTTTTCCTCATCGAAATGAGTTCAAACAGCTGCAGAGTCATCCAGAAACGAAATATAACGGTAATTAAGCTCTTCACAAAACGAGCCCGGCGTGTTTAGTTAATCTTTTATTTTGCGAGTGTTTAAGCGAATCTGCGGCTTGAATCCCTCGGCTGCTCTCGTCGGGACGGAATTACAAAACCGGTCCCTCATGAGGCTTCCATTTTCTCATTTTCTCTCCCATCTCTCATTTTATTTCTCATACTATTGTTTGGTTTCATCATTAGTGAAGTCATGATGGGCCACGGCTCAATTTCCCACATGCCCAAATGGCTCTGCTATGGTTGGCGGTGGTGAGGTAATCAGAGAGGGACAGCGCGATAGTGAGGTCATTAATCTGAGACGTTACTTGTGGATGGAGATTGATAACCCATAAAACCCAAGATGGCGTCATGGTGCCGCATACCGAGAGGGCTTGTGTTTACAGCAGAGAAACTTGGGCGAAGCTAGTGTGCATCACAGAGAGAAAAAATGCAGAATGATGATGTTGAAGTCAAAGGACATAATAGACAATTTGTTCTTTTGAAATAAAAGATTTTGATGTACCGTCACAGACACTTTTATCCCTATATAAGAATATTTCCTCCACAGCAATACATGTATTAGATATTTAGCTTTTTCTGTGTTTTTAGTGGTTCCTAGACTTTTGTGAGCAGTTATCAGGGTGTTGGTATGATGTTATACTATGCTAATGCACTGTTGTAGTTTGTTTGCTAAGGCATAGCTATGCTAATGTTGCTAATGTGTTCTTAACATTTACTATCAATATTTGCACTGTACTATGCACTTCCTAAATTGTTGTGGGCGTTGTCATGGTTTGGCTATGCAGTTGTTAATGTGTTCAGAAGATTTTTAGAATGTTGCTGTGCAGTTGTTAAACTGTTGAACTACGAATTGGCTATGAATATTTGCATAGAGTTTTGCCATGCACAGTGTTGTGGGTAGTTGTTAAGGTGTTGCTATGCAGTTGTTATAGGATCAGAAGGGGTTTAAAATTCATTTATTAATTTTTCCCATGACTACTCGGAACATGATGTTTCATTCTAAAGTGTTTTAGATAGTCGCCAGGGTGTTGCTATGCAATTGTTTATGTGTTCGGAATATTTCAAAAATCTCAGCTTTGCTCTGTTCACACCTAAACACAAGCCCAGAGTTTTCAAACTAAAACAGAGTCTTAGAAAACTCCAGAGCAGTGTAAACAACAGGTGTAATCAAAGCAAAACTGAAGCGTTTTAAAACAAGATGCACTAGTGTAAACAGCCATCTGAGCAGTGATTTGGAGGGTTACCAGGGCGTTGCCATGCCTGTCACAGTGTCTGGGTTGTTGTTCCCCGGGGTTCCACTAGATGTCCTCCTTCTCACGGTGCCTGTCCCAGATCACTTCCTGTTCCCTTTTATGGTCACCTTCCTCCTTGTTACCTGATTGATTGTTCACCCCACCTGTCTCCTGTTTCCCAATTATCCTTCTGTGTATAAATACCCAGTCTGTCTTAGTCTATGTCACGGAGTCCTTGTCTGATGTCATTGTGTTTCAGGTCCATCAGTCTTGCTTTGTCTTACCCTATGTGTCTCATTCTCTCGTTCCACCAGACTTCCTCTACCTTTCCGTTCTTCCGAGTTCCCCGTTTCATCCGGTTCCCTTTTTGTTTGATTTGTCTCTCATGACTGTTTATTTTGTATTTACTCCTCTGTTTAAATAAAACCCTTACCTGCATTTGGATCTACCCTCTCTTTGTGTTTTTCCCCAATACCTATCGTGACAGAAGGACTCCGTCATGCCTAGATCCAGCGGTGTGGGATTTCGAATCGGTTCCCCAGCCACCATGGAGGAACGGAGGGGGAGATACCAGAACTTAATCACCCTTCATCAAGAGGGAAGTGAGGTGGGTGGCCTGGCGCAATTGTTTTGGACTATGGCAGTCGGGCTAGGTTACAATGATGCAGCACTAAAGGATTTATTTAATAATTGCCTGGATGATCCTTTACCTTCATGGGAGATGAAGGGGTTAGAGATACTGGACTTTTGGGGGTTTACCAATTACCTGCACCATCGTGCCCAGTGGGATGCAACAACCACACCAGAGTGTCCAGACAAGGCTGCCAGCTCAGCCCCACAGCACAAGATGGGCGCCAGCCCAACCCCACAGCACAGGATGGCCGCCAACCCAGCCCCACAACCCAAGATGGCCACCAGCCCAGCCCCACAGCCCAAGATGGCCGCCAACCTAGCGTCACAGCCCAAGATGGCCGCCAGCCCAGCACCACAGCACAAGATGGCCGACTCAACGCCACCGACTCCCCATCGTAGAGGGCGGAGGAGGAGACAGGCAGCTGCTGTTCCCGAGGCGGAGCCCGAGGCAGTTCCCGAGGCGGTGCCCGAGGCTGTTCCCGAGGCGGTGCCCGATGCAGTTCCCGAGGCGGTGCCCGATGCTGTTTCCGAGGCGGTGCCCGATGCAGTTCCCGAGGCGGTGCCCGAGGCAGTTCCCGAGGCGGAGCCCGATGCAGTTCTCGAGGCGGTGCCCGATGCAGTTCCCGAGGCGGTGCCCGAGGCGGAGCCCGATGCTGTTCCCGAGGCGGAGCCCGATGCAGTTCCCGAGGCGGTGCCCGATGCAGTTCCCGAGGCGGTGCCCGATGCTGTTTCCGAGGCGGTGCCCGATGCAGTTCCCGAGGCGGTGCCCGATGCAGTTCCCGAGGCGAAGCCCGATGCAGTTCCCGATGCAGTTCCCGAGGCGGTGCCCGATGCTGTTCCCGAGGCGGAGCCCGATGCAGTTCCCGAGGCGGTGCTCGATGCAGTTCCCGAGGCGGTGCTCGATGCAGTTCCCGAGGCGGTGCCCGATGCAGTTCCCGAGGCGGTGCCCGATGCAGTTCCCGAGGCGGTGCCCGATGCAGTTCCCGAGGCGGAGCCCGATGCTGTTCCCGAGGCGGAGCCCGATGCAGTTCCCGAGGCGGTGCCCGATGCAGTTCCCGAGGCGGTGCCCGATGCAGTTCCCGAGGCGGTGCCCGATGCAGTTCCCGAGGCGGTGCCCGATGCAGTTCCCGAGGCGAAGCCCGATGCAGTTCCCGATGCAGTTCCCGAGGCGGTGCCCGATGCAGTTCCCGAGGCGGTGCCCGATGCAGTTCCCGAGGCGGTGCCCGATGCAGTTCCCGAGGCGGTGCCCGATGCAGTTCCCGATGCAGTTCCCGAGGCGGTGCCCGATGCAGTTTCCGAGGCGGTGCCCGATGCAGTTCCCGAGGCGGTGCCCGATGCTGTTCCCGAGGCGGAGCCCGATGCTGTTCCCGAGGCGGAGCCCGATGCTGTTTCCGAGGCGGTGCCCGATGCAGTTCCCGAGGCGGTGCCCGATGCAGTTCCCGAGGCGGAGCCCGATGCAGTTCCCGAGGCGGTGCCCGATGCAGTTCCCGAGGCGAAGCCCGATGCAGTTCCCGATGCAGTTCCCGAGGCGGTGCCCGATGCTGTTTCCGAGGCGGTGCCCTATGCAGTTCCCGAGGCGGAGCCCGATGCAGTTCCCGAGGCGGATCCCGATGCAGTTCCCGAGGCGGTGCTCGATGCAGTTCCCGAGGCGGTGCCCGATGCAGTTTCCGAGGCGGTGCCCGATGCAGTTCCCGAGGCGGTGCCCGATGCAGTTCCCGAGGCGGAGCCCGATGCTGTTCCCGAGGCGGAGCCCGATGCAGTTCCCGAGGCGGTGCCCGATGCTGTTCCCGAGGCCGAGGCCGAGGCAGTTCCCGAGGCGAAGCCTGATGCAGTTCCCGATGCAGTTCCCGAGGCGGTGCCCGATGCTGTTTCCGAGGCGGTGCCCTATGCAGTTCCCGAGGCGGAGCCCGATGCAGTTCCCGAGGCGGTGCTCGATGCAGTTCCCGAGGCGGTGTTCGATGCAGTTCCCGAGGCGGTGCCCGATGCAGTTCCCGAGGCGGTGCCCGATGCAGTTCCCGAGGCGGTGCCCGAGGCGGAGCCCGATGCTGTTCCCGAGGCGGAGCCCGATGCTGTTCCCGAGGCGGAGCCCGATGCAGTTCCCGAGGCGGTGCCCGATGCTGTTCCCGAGGCGGTGCCCGATGCTGTTTCCGAGGCGGTGCCCGATGCAGTTCCCGAGGCGGAGCCCGATGCAGTTCCCGAGGCGGAGCCCGATGCAGTTCCCGAGGCGGTGCCCGATGCTGTTTCCGAGGCGGTGCCCGATGCAGTTCCCGAGGCGGAGCCCGATGCTGTTTCCGAGGCGGAGCCCGATGCAGTTCCCGAGGCGGTGCCCGATGCAGTTCCCGAGGCGGTGCCCGATGCTGTTTCCGAGGCGGTGCCCGATGCTGTTCCCGAGGCGGTGCCCGATGCAGTTCCCGAGGCGGTGCCCGATGCTGTTTCCGAGGCGGAGCCCGATGCAGTTCCCGAGGCGGTGCTCGATGCAGTTCCCGAGGCGGTGCTCGATGCAGTTCCCGAGGCGGTGCTCGATGCAGTTCCCGAGGCGGAGCCCGATGCAGTTCCCGAGGCGGAGCCCGATGCTGTTCCCGAGGCGGAGCCCGATGCTGTTCCCGAGGCGGAGCCCGATGCAGTTCCCGAGGCGGTGCCCGATGCTGTTCCCGAGGCCGAGGTCGTTCCCGAGGCGGTGCCCGATGCAGTTCCCGAGGCGGTGCCCGATGCAGTTCCCGAGGCGGAGCCCGATGCAGTTCCCGAGGCGGTGCCCGATGCTGTTCCCGAGGCGGTGCCCGAGGTTGTTCCCGAGGCGGTGCCCGATGTTGTTCCCGAGGCGGTGTCCGTTACAGTTCCCGAGGCGGTGACCACAAGGCCGTGGTGGTCTTCGGCTCCGCCCTGGGAGACTCTGGCGGTGACCACGAGGACGTGGTGGTCATCCGCTCCGCCCTGGGGGACTCTGGCGGTGACCACGAGGACGTGGTGGTCGTCCGCTCCACCCTGGGGGACTCTGGTGATGACCATGAGGACGTGGTGGTCTTCTGCTCCGACCTGGTGGACTCCGGCCTCGACCACAGAGACGTGGTGGTCTTCCGCTCCGCCCTGGAGGGCTCTGGCCTTGACCACACGGCTGTGGTGGTCATCTGCTCCGTCCTAGTGGACGCCTCAACATGTCCTTCATGGACTTATGTTTTGTGTTTTTTTGAGTTCTGTTTCTGTCTGTTCTCTTTAGTTTAGTCTGGCCCTCCGTCCCTCCCCCTGAGCCTCCACCTGTCCGCCTCCCTCCTGGTCTCTGTGTCATGTTTTGTCTTTAAGCGTCTGGTAGCCGCTCCGTAGAGGGGGGGTACTGTCACAGTGTCTGGGTTGTTGTTCCCCGGGGTTCCACTAGATGTCCTCCTTCTCACGGTGCCTGTCCCAGATCACTTCCTGTTCCCTTTTATGGTCACCTTCCTCCTTGTTACCTGATTGATTGTTCACCCCACCTGTCTCCTGTTTCCCAATTATCCTTCTGTGTATAAATACCCAGTCTGTCTTAGTCTATGTCACGGAGTCCTTGTCTGATGTCATTGTGTTTCAGGTCCATCAGTCTTGCTTTGTCTTACCCTATGTGTCTCATTCTCTCGTTCCACCAGACTTCCTCTACCTTTCCGTTCTTCCGAGTTCCCCGTTTCATCCGGTTCCCTTTTTGTTTGATTTGTCTCTCATGACTGTTTATTTTGTATTTACTCCTCTGTTTAAATAAAACCCTTACCTGCATTTGGATCTACCCTCTCTTTGTGTTTTTCCCCAATACCTATCGTGACAATGCCATTGTTGATATGCTCTAAATATTTTTGTGCATTGCTGTGTGGTTACTAGAGTGCTGGGGGTAGTTGATAAGGTGTTGCTATGCAGTGAAAAATGTGCTCCGAATATTTTTTCGAGCATTACTATATGATTCCTAGGATTTTACGGGTAGTTGCCGGTGTGTTTCTATGTGTTTGCTAATGTGATTGGGTTTTACTTTGTTGCAACGTGATTCCTTTACATAACGTTGTGGGTGGTTTCCAGGGTATTGTTATGCAGTTGTTACTGTGTTCTGGATATTTTTGGAACACTGTCATGCGGTTCCCAGGATGTTGTGGGTGGCTGTCAAGGCGTGGCTATGCCCTGATGCAAAAGTGTTCTGAGTGTTTTTAGTGCGTTACGAAGCAGTTTCAAGCATTGCTTTAAAGTTATAACAGAGGTCGTTTATATATGGATATTAAAGCTACAGTAGTAAAACAGTCTGTTGAGTTGAAGGCTATTGTATGAAACAAAAATGTAAATGTAACAAATGTCAACTGTGGGCTTTGGATAAAATGCTAGAAAACTGTATATTGTGGAATCTTTTGCTTTTTATTGAATAGAGCGCTTCTTTCTCCCTCTCCCAAGCTAGGGATAGCTTGTTTCCTCTACGGACTGCCATATGCATTAATTATGGATGTGACAGAATATCTCTAAGGACTTTTCTGATAAACATTGATTACATACAACAACAGACACGGAGGCACAAGGGATTGCAATAAACAATACATCAGCGTATGAAAATGCAACAAAGAAGCATCTATTTCTGTTAATGGGAAAAACAGAATCATCAAATGTATCTTTCAAAGCTAACGTGAAAAAATGAAGATTAGAACCAAGACTCGATTTAAGATTTAATTAAGGCAAGACTCGTTCAAACGGAAGCTGTATCTCCTGGTACTTTGTTTGAGGCGCTTTATTAAGAATAAGAGACTTAGCACAGGCATTTAGCGCTAGATCTGTATCAAAGTGAGGTTTCCTGACGTGTTGCTTAATTTTTAAAGGTTTGGAGAAAGCCTTGGAAAGAGGACTGCAGGGCTTCCTTTGATCTGTTCCAGCACCCTCCTGATATTTTTAGTGCATATCAGCTCAGGGTCAACCTTTGTGTAAACTTCTTTAATAAATTAATTTACATTATATTAGGTCTGATTATTCACTCTTTAAAATTCTCAAAGCTCGTTTGAAAATGAAGCCGGTAATGAGATTCCAATAGAGCATTTAATCAGCATTTTAGACTCGTTGCTATTAAATAAGAAAAGACTGTTTTTTAATATTCATTATATTTTTCACTCTTAAGTACAGAGAGAGAGAGAGAGAGATAAAGAGGCGTCGTTTTGATCTGAAAAGGTTTTGTAACCCTAGCTATCTGAATTTGATGTCTCTGTAAAGACATAGACTCATTTTCTCATTTCATATTCTCTGTTTTATGTTACCTTTTTTGATACATTATCACAAGAATGTATGCAACATTACCATGACTAAATCTGCATGTTTTGAGCTCAGGAGATTTAGATGAAACATAACTGAGAATCTCATCAATTATCAGCTTTATCTTAAATGTAAGAAGTAATGAATAAAGTAAAATAATTAAAAATAAAAACAGCTAAGCTCTTGATTAGATTTTCACTTAAGATAAAAAAACATTTAATATATATATATATATATATATATATATATATATATATATATATATATATATATATATATATATATATATATATATATATATATATATTTAGTATAATAATAAATAAAAAATGTATATTAGTATAAATTGTTTTAAATTACAATAATGTCCCTCCCTACTCTCTTCTTGAAAGCCAAGCGTTAATATATCCTTTTGCATGTTGTTTTTCTTCTTTCTTTTTTTTTGTCAGAAAGAAAGTAGATAAAAATACTATATAAAAAAATATAATAATGTAAAAAGTTTCTATTAATCATTTATGCTTCAATTATATAAAAAAAATACAATAATAAACAGCTACAACAACAACATCTAATAGTAAGGGAAAAATGAATTATAAATGAAAAAAATAATATAATAATTAGAATGATTGTTAGATAATTCTACAAATTTATATATAATAATGTAAAATATTGTATAAAATTACAATAATAATATAAATTTAATGATGATATAAATATATAAATAATATTTATAATAATATAAATTATAAGTTTTATAACATTATTTTAAAAAATCAAGCACATATAATATTTTTTATTTTTTAGTTAGCCAATTTGGAAGGATTTATTATTATTATTATTATTATTATTATTATTATTATTATTATTATTATTATTATTATTATTATTATTCATTTGCCTCAATTTTATAAATTTTTTTTTATATAAAATTAGATGATTATATGTAAAATTCACTTTAAAGAACATGCATTTCTTTTCATTTTTACTTATAGTGATAATTCATGAAAAAATTGACATGCTTAAGTGGAAGATTTCTATCCCCTGGTGGAAAATAAACACTATTACAATGAAAAGTCATTTTCATTGTCAGATTTTTCCACTATAACCAGTAGATGGCAGCAGTGGATCGCTCAGTGGATTGTCTCATTTACCATTTCCACTTCATAATATTGTTCTTTACAGGTTTTGCTTTTGGATTTATATTTAGACATTTAAAAATCACTTTTGTTGTCAAAGTTCAACATTGTTTTGTACTGAATAATAAAGTAGAAAAATGTATTAAAATGTGTTGGATGTACACAAATAGCCTATTTTGAATTCATAGCAGCAATTTTTGTCAAAAGCTGACTAGTCTGATCCCTTGTTAACAATCTTCTCAGATTTTCTCATATGTAAATCAAACACCCAATCGCAAAAATATCACAACTTTTTTTGCTTGTTTTTAGCAATAGAGATTAACTGATATTAACGTTAATCCCTTTTCCCTCTTTGGCAAAAACGTTTCATTTTGAATTACTTCATGAATTTGATGTTTTTACATTTTATGTGGCATGAAAAGCTAGGCTAAATCCGATCTGACTGGTCAGACTGAAACGGATTTGCATATCGCGCCACATAAACATAAAACCATGTCTGCATTTGTGATGAGAGAAATGACAAACAACAAACGCTACTCTACACTGTTCAAAATTCTTTAAACATGAAAACATACTTGCAGGCTGTGAGTCCAAAGCGCCAGACTGTCTTTGCAAAGTTGTAATTGCCCCACTTGTGCACAGCCTTCCCAGGTTCAAGAACTAGTCCTCCGTAAAATGTGCTGCACACATCTGAATATTTGGGTTGAACTGTTCTGGAACAGTGTTGTAAATACAACTTAACCATTGATTTCTAGTTGTGTCCTCCCTTAGAACACCAAACAAAGTAGTTTTGTTTTCACAATGAAACATATGGCGTCTTCACGACATGGCGGCGGCAGCAACAATACTACAGTGGAAATCAAAGTTACACCTTCTTTCTTTGCATAATAATTTGGGTGTGGTTATGCTAATCTTCCAACATTGTGACAGGCATGTGGGTTAAACTAGGCATTTTGGAAGGGCGCAGATGAGTCTTAACTTTATAAAGAATATCTCTTTGGATTTGAGACTTTATTCTTTGCAACTTTAGTGATCTTATCTATTCCCAAACAGCTAGTAACACTCCAAAGAGAAAGGACAATTTGTATCATATGACCCCTTTAAGAAAAGAAATGCTTTGTCTTTATATTTGTGTTGATAAAATTGTGCAAAACAGACAACACTGTGTCTGAAACTACACAATATTAACTTGTTACTAACTGAACTTGTATGAGATAAGTATTACATTTGCGCTAGAGTGATATTGCCCTTAGCCTATTGCTCATATGATATTGCTTAACTATATGATATAAATAGAGACAAAAACTTAAATGGATATTTTTCCCCCATATTTGAATTTAGGGACATTCTATTTACATTCTCTAGGCTCCATCATGCAGTAAGTTGTTCCCCTGCCTCATATCTGTCATCAGTCAACTGTATGTATTTTTGAGATTACCCACATAGGTCTGGGGCGGGGCAAGTGCATTATTAAATGCTTTAATTAATTCATCAATCTAATTAAATTGTTAAATGACCAGCACTACCATATATGTGTGTTCCTGTGGCTCAGTGGTAGAGAATTGTGTTAGCAGTGCAAATGGTTGTGGGTTCAATTCCCAGTGAACACACATACTGGTAAATGTATAGCCTGAATGCACTGTGAGTTGCTTTGGATAAAAGTGTCTGCTAGAGGTATATATATATATATATATATATATATATATATATATATATATGAGACAAAATGTATACTGTATATACAGTCTTTATTCCCTGATAAATGTCTCCAGGCAGCTTTAGCTCTGTGTGTACATTGTCAGATGACACAACTCTCTAATTCTGCCAACCGGTAAACCCCTCCTCCTAAGCCAAGGATTGTGGGTAACTACTGGGATCAAATTTGGTCAACATGGACCCTGCTCTCTTCTTCAAAGCCAAAGGCTTGTGTGTATTTTTGCAGCTGTGCCTTTTTATTTTGGCTTAAAGACTTTTTGATGGGCTTTAATACATTTAAAGGCCCCTCTGCTCGAAAAGAGTGGAAAGATGACAAAATAACCCATCTTTCCTAAGAAACCATGTCCCGAGGAGAATACAAGTTCGACTCCAACTAGCCACACGTCTGATTGTCCTCTGTTGTTAGTGTGTGTGTGTGTGTGTGTGTGTGTGAGTGTCTCTGTGGCATCCCACAGTCACCCTAGAGAGTCGTGTAAATGGACACGGCGCTGTTGAGATGTTTATCTTGTGGACGGCAGGAGCTGAGAGATCTCGCCCAGACCCACTGCAGTACTGTGAGGACTACAAGCCCTGAACAAAGATACAAACAAATCCGTTACCAGTTTTAAGCTTTTCATTATTCATTAGATATTGATTATTAATGCGTTTGTGAGTTGCATTTTATGGTGGAAAGAGGAATGTGTGAATTGGAATTGTTAAAATTCAATTTGACTTGTAAAAAATGCCTTCCACAAGAGGAAATGAGAAACACTAGCGGTACAATTGACTTTGGACTGTTTGAACTGGATATCTTTTTGAAATGTGAAAATACACAGTACTGGGGGGGGGGGGGGGTAATAATACACACACACACACACACACACACACACACACATATATATATATATATATATATATATATATATATATATATATATATATATATATATATTAATTCTTTATGTATTTCAAAATAAGTCCTTTATGCTGACTAATTTGTAAAAAACAGTAATATTGTGAAATATAATTACAAATTAAAGGAATGAAGGAACTTTTCCTGTTATTCTCAGTGTTGAAAACTAATTATAATAAAAAAACAGAAGAAAATTAAAAAGACACATTAAATTGGTCAAACGTGACCGTAAAAACTTGTATAATGTTACTACACATTAAAAAAAAAAAAATACTTTTTGAATGTTTTGTTCATCATAGAATCCTAAAGAAAAATACAAAAATAATAATTACTATTATTCAAATAATATTGCAGGCACACACACACACACACACACACAATGGCATGCGGAAGTGTGGGAACCCCTTGTAGAATCTGTGAAAATGTGAATCATTTTAACAAAATAAGAGTGATCATACAAAATTCATATTATTTTTTTATTTAGTACTGTCCTGTCTACATTATTTTTTTATGTAGAAAATAGCAGAAATTATTCAAAACACTCTTCAATACTGTGTGTGGTTACCTGGATGTTTAGTTGTTTTGTGATGGTTGTGCATGAGTCCCTTGTTTGTTCTGAACAGTTAAACTGAGCAGCGTTCTTCAGAAAAATCTTTAAGGTCCTGCAGATTCTTCAGTTACTCAGCATCATTGCATATTTGAACCCTTTCCAGCAGTGATTGATTTTGAGATCCATCATTTCATACTGAAGACAACTGAGGGACTCAAACACAACTATTAAAAAAGGTTCAAACATTCACTGATGCTCCAGAAAGAAACACAGTGCATTAAGAGCCGGGAGGTGAACCTTTTTTTTTTTTTTTTTTTGTCTTGTGGACTATATGTAAAAACATCATGTTCAGGACAGTACTAAATAAAAAATAACATGCATTTTGTATGATCTCTCTTATTTTGTTAAAATGATTCACATTTTCAGATTCTGCAAGGGGTTCCCAAACTTTTGCATGCTACTGTATATGTATGTATTATCAGTAAATGATCTCCAATAATTTGATAATTGATAACTGAGCATTATATCAACATATAAGATTGATTTCTGAAGGATCACGTGACACTGAAAACTGGAGAAAGCTGCTGAAAATTCAGCTTTGCATCACAGGAATATATTTTCAAATTCAAAACAGTTATTTTAATTCATTTTAAAACATTTATTTGAAAAAAGGTTGTAAAAAAATTTTTTAATCAATAATTGTATAATAAAATCCATATTTGGCGCGCATGAAAGACATCTTTCAGAGCAACAATGCAAAAAAAACTTATTTTTTTTAATTTGACTGTATATATCTTTTAGATTACACTGTACTGTACTGTAAATGTGCATATTAAAATATATTTATATATTCGTTTTATTTTTATTTATTAATTAGCTTAATCTTAAACTAGTGCCAAATAAAGTTCATATATCTATAATAATATTAATATAATTAAGTATATATTTATAACAGTTTTTGCAAGACATTTAACTATTTTAATTGTAAAGAAATACAGAAATGACGAACAGTTTAAACTTACAAATCACAGACTTTACTTTGGCTCACGGATAAATCGCAAACTATTTTAAATTAGGTCACGGTACGGCCTGACTCCAGGGACTGTGTTATTGCTACAGGCGTTTCTGACCTCGACCAATCTGACTTACACAAGAACAATAAAGCCGAGCAGCAGAAAGGCACAACAGAGAAACTCCCGTTATAAATAAACGTCAAAACTTTTGAGGAAACCATTTATAAACCTGTCATCAATCTCCTTCCAAGGTGCTCTGAACTCAGTAATGAAAACGATAAGGAAGCTATTCTGATACGGCACATGTAAGGATAAAATTGAACAAGGGGTCACAGATGCTTTTATGTGGGTAGGTGTGTGTGTGGGTTGTTAATGTGAATCAGATTTTTCACCCGTTTGAACAAAACTGCAACACATGATAACATCTACTTTCACAATCAAACGAATAATTCACCAAAAATGTTCATTTGCTGAACGTTTTCTCAATCTCGAGCTATACAAGGTGTAGATGAGTTAGTTTCTTCATCAGAACAGATTTGGAGAAATGTAGCATTACATCACTTGTTCAACAATGGTTTCCTCTGCAGTGAATGGGTGCCGTCAGAATGAGTCCGAACAGCTGATAAAATCATCACAGTAATCCACAAGTAATCCAAACCAATCCAGTTCATCATTTAACACATTTTGAAGTGAAAAGCTTCATAAGAAGTCCAAAAGAAACGATCCCATCAAGACTTTTCAACTTTTAACTGTGGCAAAAATTCATAATACATAACAATGCTTCCTCCAGTGAAAAAGTCTAGTCAATGTTGTCCTTTCGCCTCAAAATCCACCAACGTATTTGTTTAAAACTGTTTTGGTTTGTAAACAATGCGTGATCTTTACATATTTCTCACCTGATTCAGACAATGTTTTCAATGAAATCAGTAATGTTATGGATAGAGGATTTAATAATAAAAAAAGAATCTTAATGAATGAATGATGTCTAGTACAAACATTCAAGACGCGGATTGCCTACATTACTTGTGGATTATTATGACGTTTTTAGCAGATGTTTGGACTCTCATTCTGATGGCACCCATTAACCGTAGGATCCATTGGTGAGCAATAGTCATAATGCTAAATTTCTCCAAATCTGTTCTGATGAACAAACAAACTCATCTGCATCTTTGACTGCCTGATGGTGGATACATTTTCAGCATATTTTTCCTTTTTTTTTTTCTGTGAACTATTCCTTTAAATTAAATGTTGTGTTGTGCCATTGTTTTTAAAACAATTTACTGTAGAGCTAGAAAGAGAAACTGAAATGCCGTAAACCGTGACACATAATTCAAGTCTTGCAAGGAAAGTAAATGCTCCTTTTAAGATAAAACTGCAAACACTATAGTCATACTAAGATCTTTTCTGGTTGAAATCACAGCATTATACCACTGACCTTTCATTCTGAGGTCAAAATCGCTGCTGAAATCCGGGCTCGTCTGCTTTAGAGACAATCACATCTACACTTTGGGGTTAACCAGACTCAGCGTCCAAAATAACAGCGCACTTGTTTGTCGAGCAAGCTGTAAACAAATATTCCGCTCTGAGACGGCACGGTTATATCAGAAACAGAAAAGCATAATGAATTCGGAGAAGAGCCACTCGTGGAATGCAGAAAACATCATTTCGGCACAAGAGCTTCCCATTTCCCTCGGTCCTGTGGGTCTGCTCAAGCACACGCTGGATATGAGGAGAAATTTGTTGTGACATTTTGGAATATTGGCCCTTGTTGTGCAGCTCGGTGTGACAGATAATTTTCTGTCATTATTTGGAACCCTCAGCTACAATTCTTTTTAAGGCAATACGGCTGAATCTGGTGCAGGAAGAGATGTATCAATGTTTAGGAGAAGAGAACAAGTGGGATAAAATAACGTTTATCTGCATGGGGTGTTGATGCGAAACAATAGGCAAAATCGTGCAGTATCTACACATTTACATAGACCAACAATTCAAAAAGGAGTGCTTTTGACAGCTTTAAAATCACATAATTAAACCATTTAAATTAAGGAAATCGTCTTATGTAAATTTATCATAGTAATTTCTTTATAAAATAATTGCAGGGAAATAGCACTTTTGTGGTGAAATCCCCTTTGGGAGTCATCATGGTGACTGGTGGAATAATCAGATGGCATTTATGGGTGGGCTCCAAAGGGCCTGCCGGAGAGCAGGGTAATCTGTAAAAAATAATATAAACCAGTCAGCTTCTTAGTGTAAAATAAGCACATATATAGTATTATATAAATAGAGATTTTCAATATCTGTGGACCTCTTTGTACTGCATATATGCATAAATATATTTAAAATATTTATATTTTTCTATGAAAATATTGTTTAATTAAAATTGATTTAAAAATATTAGTTAATTGATTTACAGCCTCTTAAAATTAAATAAACAAGCAACTTAAATCTTGGAAATCTGTAAAGATGTAAAGATTAAAAAAAAAAAAAAAAAGATATTGACAACAGTATTGTAGTGATTTTTGTTAAATAATGCCAGAAAAGCAGCTTTTTTCCTTCAGATTTCTGCAGCGAAATTCCCATAGGAAGTCATCATGGTGGAGAGTGAAGACTAATAAAAAAAAGCACATGTATTATTATATTATATATTATTATAGTATCATATACATAGATATTTTCAATATTTTTGGACCACACTGTACTGTGTATGTACATATGTATTTAAAATAATCATGTTTAATTGCAGACAGACAGACAGACAGAGACAGAGACAGACAGACAGACAGACAGACAGATAGATAGATAGATAGATAGATAGATAGATAGATAGATAGATAGATAGATAGATATATAGATAGATAGATAGATAGATAGATAGATAGATAATTGAAGACAATTAAGTAATTAAACAATTTAAATTAAGAAAATCTTGCAAATATATTCATTGAAATGCTGCCGGAAGATATCTTGAAATTAATATTGTAGTCATTTATTTTAACTGATTCCAAAGAAGTATCTCTCTTGTATTTTTTTTCATTCAGATCACTGTGCCAAAATCCCCAACGGAAGTCTTTGAGGGAAGACCCCACTAGAGGTTCTTATTGCTTTGCAATTGGTGTGGTTCTCTGGGGGATGTTGGGATAGCTGGGGGATTAATCAGATGGCACTTATGTGTGGGCTCCAAGGGTCCTGCCGGAAAAAATTAGGAAACATTAATATAAACCATCTGATTTCCTACAGTTTAATAAACACGCGTTTTGCAGGACATTCATATGTTCTTCAAAATGAACATAATATACAATAAGGTTAAAGACCTAATGAATCACTGGCCTGTAAGTAATTCTCCAATTAAAAAGACTTCGTTTCTGCCTCCCCGTGAGCAAGGGCAGGTGCTAATGTAAGACGGCCTGCTCTCATAGAGGTCACTCACAGGCTGCTATAGGTTGCGGTAGGACATCTGTTCTCACTGCTGGGGTCTTTGAGCTCCTGGGGTTACCGTTTTCTTTCTTACAGACATGTATATGCACACACACACTCCCCTCCTTCCATCAGGGTGGTCACTGGAGTCAGCCGGTGTAAGTGAGTTAGGAATATTTGCAGGTGAGCTAATTATTCTTATGCTGTCATGTTTCCAGCCGAGCGTGCAGGACTAACCCTGATATAATCCCCTGAACACAATCAGCCTTTATTTAATTTTGCTTCTCATATCGTGCGCATCCATGCAGCCCCAAGAAAGCATCTCTGCTCGCTTCTGAGACCCCTTCCATTTTTCTTCCCATTTAAACAATGAACATCATATAGAGACAGAGATGAGGAAGAAAGAGAAAAAAAAATTGCCGGATGGAAATCTTGGGGACATTTTATGAAAAGGGGTATTTATAGTATTTTCTGTACAATGTTAAACAGGTTTACATTTGTGGAATATGTAATTGTTTTAGAAGGCAAATGCTAGCCTTTTATTTCTATATTTTCTTCATAATATATATACTGTATATATACAGTGGGTACAGAAAGTATTCAGACCCCCTGGAATGTTTCACTCTTTTATAAATTGCAGCCATTTGCAAAAATCATTTAAGTTCATTTTTCTTCCTCAATATACACACAGCACCCCATATTGACAGAAAAACACAGAATTGTTGAAATTTTTGCACATAAAAAGAAAAAAAGAAAAACTGAAATATCACAAGGTCTTAAGTATTCAGACTTTTTGCTCAGTATTTAGTAGAAGCACTTTTTTTGATCGAATACAGCCTCTTTTTGGGAAAGATGCAACACGTTTTTCACCCCTGGATTTGGGGATCCTCTGCCATTCCTCCTTGCAGATCCTCTCAAGTTCTGTCAGGTTGGATGGTAAACGTTGATGGACAGCCATTTTCAGGTCTCTCCAGAGATGCTCAATTGGCTTTAAGTCAGGGCTCTGGCTGGACCATTCAGGAACAGTCATGGAGTTGTTGTGAAGCCGCTCCGTCATTATTTTAGCTGTGTGCTTGGGGTCATTGTCTTGTTGGAAGGTGAACCTTCGGCCCAGTCTGAGGTCCTGAGCACTCTTGAGAAGGTTTTCGTCCAGGATATACCTGTACCTGGCTGCATTCATCGTTCCCTCGATTGCAACCAGTCGTCCTGTCCCTGCAGCCGAAAATCACCCCCACAGCATGATGCTTCCACCACCATGCTTCACTGTTGGGACTGTATTGGACAGGTGATGAGCAGTGCCTGGTTTCCTCCACACATACCGCTTAGAATTAAGGCCAAAAAGTTCTATCTTGGTCTCTTCATACCAGAGAATCCTTCAGGTGATTTTTTTACCAAACTCCATGGGGGCGTTCATGTGTCTTGCACTAAGGAGAGGCTTCCATCGGGCCACTTCTGCCATAAAGCCCCGACTGGTGGAGGGCTGCAGTGATGATTGACTTTCTACAGCTTTCTCCCACCTACCAACTGTGTCTCTGGAGCTCAGCCACAGTGATCTTTGGGTTCTTTACCTCTCTCACCAAGACTCTTCTCCCCCGATAGCTCAGTTTGGCCGGTCAGACAGCTCTAGGAAGGGTTCTGGTCGTCCCAAACGCCTTCCATTTAAGGATTATGGCCACTGTGCTCTTAGGAACCTTAAGTGAAGCAGAAACTTTTTCGTAACCTTGACCAGATCTGTGTCTTGCCACAATTCTGTCTCTGAGCTCTTCAGGCATTACTTTGACCTCATGATTCTCTGTTGAACTGACATGCACTGTGAGCTGTAAGGTCTTATATAGACAGGTGTGTGGCTTTCCTAATCAAGTCCAGTCAGTATAATCAAACACAGCTGGACTCAAGTGAAGGTGTAGAACCATCTCAAGGATGATCAGAAGAAATGGACAGCACCTGAGTTAAATATATGAGTGTCACAGCAAAAGGGCTGAATACTTAGGACCATGTGATATTTCAGTTTTTCTTTTTTAATAAATGTGCAAAAATGTCAACAATTCTGTGTTTTTCAGCCAATATGGGGTGCTGTGTGTACATTAATGAGAAAAAAAGATTAACTGAAATGATTTTACCAAATGCCTGCAATATAACAAAGAGTAAAAAATGTAAGGGGGTCTGAATACTTTCCGTACCCACTGTGTATACTATATATATATATATATATATATATATATATATATATATATATATATATATAGACATTTTGACACAACTTTGAAACTCCTTTGCTGAAATTACTTTATAGTTCTCTGGATATTCAAACTCAGTCAACACCTTTACAATTTGTCAACCATTCAGCAGTGATAGTTGGCTTTGCAAAAAGAATAATGTATATCAAATCAGTAAGGTTTTGCACTCTGATGCAGAAGGCATGCACACATGTAGACATAAACAATCAATCAGTGATTGGCAAGCGCTCACAGCGAGGTACTTCCAGTTATGTTTCATCTTGAGCCATCTATATAATCAAAGAAGTGTTTATCCATGATGGTGGATGTCATTAAAATGCCTTCTGTCTGCATCTCTCGCACAAAACGCACACATACGGAGCCTATATAAGAAATATACAGACACTCAATCGCATCAATCTTTCTCCCTCCCTCTGCATTCCCCTCATTCTCTTTCAAGTGTTCTCAAAGCTGCCTCGAATCTCTAATGATGGAAAGAAAATGAAAAATCTGGATGATGGGGAAATAAATGTATGTTAATCATTGCTCATTTCAACTGAAAACCTCCTGAGCTCATGAAGATATCATTTCCAAATGGTATTTATGTACTGATAGACAGTCATACATAGAAAGACAGACAGATGGACACTAGATATATAGACAGACATTGAATTTATTTAGCTAGTTTTTAATCCATAATTTCTAACAGTTTGGCTCATGAAGCTTACTTACCTTCTATTTGACTGTAAGGAAACATTCAAACAACTGTAAGGTTGCCTTGTTCATTAAACACAAATTTGTGTAACTTGTTAGATAGCTAGAAAAGCACCATAATGCAACACAATGTCATATATTTGTGATTTTATGCTCCAGAAGCAGCAGACTGAATACTGCAACAGAGCACCTTTTTGGCAGCAAGCCGAGTTCCTAAATTCTACCCTGGTGTCCAATCCAGTGACCTCATGGGACATTACCTACTGTGAGATGCTAAAAGACTGGTCATAGTCAGACCACACAGCTGGGTAAACACACACACACACACACACACACACAGAGCGCCTCATTTGCTCAACTCAGCCAAAGCAATCACCCCAAGGCACTCATCTTTCACTCCAGAAATACTGTGGACACTTATTTTTATCATCTTTTATTTATTTATTTTATGCTTTATTGCATTGTCAAATAAATCCAGTGACTTTATCATATTGCGTCCACCCTCCACCTCAACACATTTCTCATTTCCACAGCTCAGTTCAGGGAACTTGCGTTGGCACGTCACAACACTGCCACTTATCGGGAGCATACAGAACGGCAGTCTGTGATTGGTCAATACTTAAAAGTCCTTCAAACAAACTTGTATTTGACAGCTTGGTTTTGTGTATTGCGTATAAATATGTAGTTGATTTTTAGGCTGCTTAATGCAAATATCATTGAGATGAAGAAGGCATTCTTTATTAGATTGTGTGCATATTATATTTATAATATTTCAGGGTCTTGCTGCGCGACCATTGATCAGTTAATTAACACACGGATGTGAAGGCCTCTGTATCGACAGTTTGTGCTCGGTAATGAGAATACCTGCGGGACATCTAAATCAATGGAAGTCACAAGGGACAATGCCAAGCAGTTGTTTACAGGCATCCTCGAGTTGTGGACGTCCGATTCTTTTCTGGAGGAGAAGGTAATGCCAAACATATAACTAATGATGTTCTTGGTTAACACAGGACCCAGTTCCTCTTCACAAATGAATTAAATGTAAAATAAATATTGCAGTTAACTATTCATTCTGTTTTGCCCCAAAATATTGAAGCATGAAGTATACTATAACTAACACAATAGGATTTGTGGATAAAGATAAACATGGTGTTGTGTTAATGATGGAATATTAATGGAATTATATTAAACATCTTTATTTTGACAAAAGCTCACACGTTCACAGATAGATAGATAGATTGATAGGTATTATGTTGTGGAATTTAAATTAACATTTATTTCAAAGATAGATAGATAGATAGATAGATAGATATATAGATAGATAGATAGATAGATAGATAGATAGATAGATAGATAGATAGATAGATAGATAGATAGATAGATAGATAGATAGATAGATAGATAGATAGATATTATGTTGTGGAATTTAAATTAACATTTATTTAGAAGATAGATAGATAGATAGATAGATAGATAGATAGATAGATAGATAGATAGATAGATAGATAGATAGATAGATAGATAGATAGATATTGTGTTGATGGGGTATAAAAAATGTATTGAACATCTTTATTTTAAAACTAATGCAGTCAATGCAAAAAAAAATCACGTTACTTGAATTTCATTTGTTCAGAATTTTATTTTGCTAGATTACATTCCATAATTCTCACAGTTCGGCTTTTGAAACTTGTTCATCTTTTGTTTAGCTTTATAAGGAATAATTCAGTGTAGGGCCTTTCTTGTAAATTTTCATCAATTGTTCATAATACATTCTTAATAAAATTTTCACATTCAGTTTAATAATCCGCGTGTAAGTAGATTTATGCACGAATTACACAGAAAATACCTTGTTTCATGAATTAAGCCTGATGTTTTGACATCGACCGTTAGTTTACAGTTGGAAAACACATTTCATGTACTATTGCTAGTAAATCTGCTAGTAAATATTCTGGACGTTTAATACATGACAAACATGGGTTTGCATGCCTCTAATCACATATGGGATTGATTTGAAATTCCAAATCATTCATGGACGGTTTTAAACATCGTATTAGATATTTTTTTTAAGAAGAATAATTGTCTTTGGTGGGTCTTTTAAAAGCACAGTATGATTTGTCTCAGGCCCCGGGAACAATCTGATGTAAGTCAATAGCAGCCTAATAGTCTGAAGCTAATCAGAAAAAAAAAAAACATATTTCACAATCAGCCTGGAATTGAAATGGCAAGAGCACAACACCTGATCCGCATTTCACTCGGTGAGATTTATGATGGGGATGTCTTGGAAAAAAAAAAAAAATGCCTAGGCAAAATAATAGAAACATGTTTTGTAATAAATTATGAAGGAGTTTAGCAAAAGTCTAGCAAAATAAACCAAACAAACTATTGTACAAGCTGCATTTACATTCTTTCCAAACAAATCAATCCTAAAAAAAAGCAATCCTAATATGATATGATAAAGATCAAAGCAAACTTTAAGAGAAGGAATGTATTGTGACTTATTAAGCTACGAAACCTGAACTTGTTGTGTTAAATTCAACTCATTCGTCTTCGTGGTGTTCGAAAAACTCATGGCAACAGATGGTAACCATGGTGATGAAGGTCATGAACTCCTGAAAATCACACTCTGAGTCACCATCGGTGTCCAAGCCTTCCATCAAACCATCCATTGTTGCTTGATCTTTCACATGCTGAGCAAGATAAAAAAGAAAAAGCTTAAGAAACAGGAAAATAGGTCATTCGCTTAGCATTAAAAATATGTATTTACAAATGTTTGACACAAAAACTCTATTCTGACATAAAGCCTTGACTGTAAATCAACCATTCTTTAAGTTTCAAGACAAAGTGTGGTGTAAAAAAAAAAAAAAAAAAAAAAAGTTTGACATTAATTTCCTCCATAATTAAAATGGATAAAAATGGATAATCCACTTCAAAATATTTAATCATAATTTTTTGACGCAAAAACTTTGTTCTGACATAAAGCTTTGATTGTGAATCAAACATTCTTTAAATTTCAAGACAAAGTGTGGAGTAAAAAAAAAGGTTTGAAGTTTAATTACTTCTGTGAGAGTCGGAAAAGATAAAGCTTAAATATGAAAACAGCTAATTCACTTAGCATTTAAAAATATTCAATAACATTTTTGACACAAAAACTAAATTCTGGCATAAAGCCTTGACTGAAAATCAAACGTTCTTTAAATTTCAAGCCAAAGCGTGATGTAAAAAAAAAGAAAAAAAAAAAAAAGTTTCATTAAAGTTTGAAGATCGTTTACCTCAGTTAGAGTCGGAAATTCATTTGTGAGCAGCTCCTTCAGTTCGTTCTTTTTTAATTTGTACTTGTCGCCTTCTTTGGACGAGTATTTGTGGAAGACCTCAATGATGGTTCCCAGGCAGTTCTCCAAGTCTGACATCTTAATGTAGTGGAGCGTTCAACGTTTTCTGGAATAATTACAACAAGCACAAAAGAAATGTGAAAATGTTTGAAAGCAATTTCAAGCTGTTTAACTTTTCCCCTCAAATGACTTTAAAAGTTTAAGTGTTGAAGCAATTTTATGGACCATTAACTTACTTTCTGTCTTTTACAAACACATTTCTAGTCATTATGTAGCTAGTTTTGCAATTTCATCTGCAGTTCGGAACGCTTGGAGCAAAATAAGTTATAAAACATTGCAATGATAAAAACTTACTAGACTTACCAGCAGAGAGTTTCTCAGAACGAGGCGATTCAGAGCACAGTGAGATGGGAGTCCATTTATAGGTCTGAAACAGAGGGGCCTGTAGCTTGGAGATTCTGACCTGTCAATCACCAGAACTGACCAATGAGCTTCTTACCTTGTCCTCACTCCACTACACACACATTCAGAGTGAGATACAAAGAGATGAAGATGGACACACATACACACATAGAATAACATTTGTCTTGCCAAATTTGATAAATAAGCTTTAAAAAATTATATTAAAAATAATTCCTTTGCCAACTTTCAAAGCATAGTACTTTGTTAACACGTACAATTTTAAGCAACATTAAACTGGGTTGGTTAATTTGTTTGCTTGTTTTTGTTAAATCTGGTAAATTTTTTGTTGTCACTAGGTTTCAGAAACTTGAAAACTTTTATGTTTATTGTTTGTGCCTTTTTTATTATTTTTATTTTAAACTGCAATGTCCTGTCAGTCTTTTTCCAGTGACTCAAAGACAGTCTCCTGTTTCTATAAATTGGTCATCTCGTCCTCTTGTTGTACTGTAGGCCATAAGGATATATGTTCACCACTTTTTTCCTTTCTGTTTTCCTTTTTATCTTTCTTGGAAGTTCTGTTGCCCATAAGCACACACAAGTGTTTTGTTGTGAGGCATCTCAGAGGATGACAATAGTGTGTTTGAGAGGAAGTGAGTGGTGTGGCATGTTAATCAGCCGATCCTTTTCTGTTGTAGAATTGGCCAGACGTGTGTCCTAAACACCACTGGACTATTAAACAGTTCTGACACTGAGACAAACACACACACACACACACACACACACACACAATGCATTAACGCAATCTGTAGATTACATTTTGAAGAAACTTGATAATAATACTTGTTTTACTTTTCAAAAGTATCTTTTTTCCTGATTTTTATTTGTTGTTACAGATGTTTGTTACAATAAGCACAATACTGTCTGTTTGAATAATAATAATAATAATAATAATTTGCCATTTAAATGTATTATACTTATTTAACAAGTGCATTTTACATTTATTATTGTTATTATTATTAAATCAATATATTATAATATATTGTACAATATTTTCATTGGCTGTCTGAAAGAAATCAATTATAATAATAATAATAATTTGAATAATAATAGTGATGATAACAATTTTTATTATGTTTTAATTATTTTTTTTTAACCACAGCATCAAGTTTTTTATGCACATTATCATGTTTAAAAATATAGTAGATTTTTCAAATTTGTCATTTATAATATGAAATATATTTTAAGTTATTATATATATATATATATATATATATATATATATATATATATATATATATATATATATATATATATATATATGTGTGTGTGTATGTGTGTGTGTTTATTGAAATAGGTTTATTGAATGCTTGTGTACATTATTATTGCATTATAGTTCACTATAAAAACTATGAATATACTTAAAAATTATAATAAATGTATTATAAAGATACAATTTAACTTGGTATTATACTTACTAAATAACATAATGTATTCAATTGCTGAAATAATTACTACTATTGTTCTAAGCCTACATAAACAGTGCAATCTGAAGTCATGAAGTCATACTCTATATAAAAATGAAGAGGTGCATGGGAATGCAGTCACGGGACACTACGATTCTTCACTCTCACATCCTACTCCTCCCTGGCGTTTATCCAGCGGGGCGGACGCTTGACGATTTTCATACTGGCTTTTTTTCCGCAATAATAAATGTGTCTTTGTGGCCTCGCATATGCAGCACAAGCACACTGTTGTTGACAGCTAACACTGCGTCTTGTGTGGGCCTCACTGTCCTGACGGCCTTTCTCAGGGGTCAGATGGATATAGCACCCCATAAACAAATCAATAATCCATCTCTCTACCTGAGTGTTGATTTGTTCGCAATGGACTGAGATGACTGTTCAATCATGGACTTGATTTGTTTTGCTGTGGCATATCAGTGAACTTGATCAGAGCCAGTGGGTCAACTTTCATTGTTTATTGGGGCACCAAATGTCCCCAAACAGTATAAATGTCATTTTAATTTTACCAAATTATTTCTTTTCAAATAAAATAAAATGACAAAATGTTAAAATAATTAACAAATGACAGCCTAAATGAAATTAAATAATAAATACAATAATAATTTAACAAAATGAGACCCTGTAAAAGTTCATATTAAATAAAACAAAATGAAAAATAAACAAAATAAATTACTAGAACATAATAATAAAAAAGAAATAAAATTGAATTAATTCATTTAAAGCCCTTTAGTTGTTAATCTTAACATTATGTTTAAATAACTAACTTAAACTCCAGTTAAAAGATTATAGGAATATACATAAAAAACTAAAAAGTTACTAAAATAATTAATAAATACAATAATATTTAATAACAATAGCATGATGCACTTTAACAGTTAAACATAAGCAAGCAAATCAATCAATCAATGTCTGCACCATTTAATCAAATGTGTGTTTGTTTTAGTCTGGCTGTGAATGATCTCCTCTGTATAAAACAGCTGTATAAATGAGCTTTTGTTGGCCGCTGGACTGAGGAACCTGTCTCTCCCTGCTGTTGTGTGCACTATATGATTGGCTGCCCAGTGCACTCTGGGATACTGGTGGTGGCCTGACGGAGGACTCACTCTGAGCTCCAGCCACGCTCAGGATCACATGTTCTCATTGACTACTGTTCTCTTACTATGGATCTATCACGTTCACAATTTCCCTAAACTGAGTGTATACTGGATTTAGAAGCTGTACTGTATAAAGAAAGGGTGAAAAGGTCAGAGCTGATACTTCGATTGCTAAATTTGTGTTTTAGTTAAACGTTCATAAAATGTTCATAAATGTGTACAGTTTTTTGTTTGTATTTGTCAATATTTTTTTAATTGAACAAATGATTAGTAATAGGACTTTGGACCAATGGGATTTCATACATTACATGACTTTCAAACACATACTGAAAATATTAAAAGTGTTTGTTTCATATTGTAGTGCAAATTAAATGAAATACATACTATTCTTATTCCTATTATTATTGGTGGTAGTATAGTAGTAGTTGTAGTAGCAGTAGTTGAATTGTAGTGTGTATGTGTGTGTAGCCTATATGTATGTATATGTGTGTATATATATATATATATATATATATATAAATATTATATATATATATATATATATATATATATATATATATATATATATATATATATATACAGTAAAAAATAAATATAATAAATACATTACTAACACTGTTAATCCTGACTTCCACGTGAATAGGTTATCTTTGAAAAGTTTCATATATAACTGTTCTATAATGCCATTGATCTTAACATTTTTTGGGGCCCCTAAATGTCCACTTGTGAACTGAAATCACATAAACAAGTCCACAAAATTAATAAAAACAACCTGATTTCGAAAAGCCATGGAGGGACACTACTGTGCTTACTGTGCATTTTGAACCTTTTCTAGTCAGAAATAGGCTGGTTAAATTAGGATTTGTATATTTAGTGAACCGATATTTGCGCGGGAAATTCAAATAGATTCAGAAAGTGTAATTATTGCCACCTCAGCTGGAAAAATAATGCGGTTTCTGCTGAGTTTACACTACATTTTGGATTGAAACAGTCAGGAATTGTTTACAAAGTCTCTACAAAAATAATTACTAGCGAATATTGCATCGCTTGACCTTCTGGACGTTAAAGAACGAGATGTGTGTTGTGTCTGCGGGTGGCTGATGGGAGAGAAAGTTTAGTATGTTTGGCCACATTCACTCGCGTCCGTTTATAGTGTGCGAGGCGCTGAAAGAAAGTCTCTGGGGCGTTTTTTTTTTTTAAGGTGAACTTTTCTCTCCTTACAAATCACCCAGCGAGACTCACTGGCCTTCCTGTCGCTGTGACTGTTGTAATAAGAGCCGTTGCCGCGCTGCAGTGGCGGGTTTTTGTTCCCAGCTCGCGCTGTGAAAGATTCAGAAAGGTTCGCCAGAGCGCTGAGTCATCGCCTGGAAACACGCCACGGTAACGGACTACCGTGTCGAAGTTACGTGCTAAAGTGTACACTTAAGATCTCTAAAAACCAAGCGTTTGAATCCGAAAATACCAGAACTTGACATTTGCTACAGTCGAGTGGTCGTTCAAAACGTTTCTTTCGAATATGACCACATGGTGGCATAGAGTATTATGCTGCCAACGTTATATTACACACTTATATATGTACACATATATAAATGCATCCAGTCTCTTTGCAAACAATTCAGAGTTAGTTAAAAACACGTTAAGAGTCTTATAATGCTTTGTTGTATCATGTACGGACTGTTAGTGTGTATTTGTGTTACTGTAATTATTGTTTACCTTGTTTTATTCTCATCTGCAATGTTTATGTCTAACCGCTAGGTGACAGGCTTGTATTCTCATCCAGTTTTGCTCTGTTCTTCAGAGGAAGCATCCCTCTCTGTCTGGACACGTAGGTTTGTTATCTGTCCCGTGATTCCTACCTGCAGTGTTTCGTCTGGTCTGTTTCCGCAGATAAACCGTCCTGTCAACTGAAGCTATAAGCCACTTATCCCGGTAAAACAAGCTGCCGTGTGGCACACATGTCTGTTATGGTTTAGAAGTCACGTGATTCCACCAATGTGGGGGCAACCAGAGCCGTTAGGCAACGTGCCGGATACTGATGGTGACATTTTAGTATTATTTCCCTTAGTGGATACAGTGGATACGTAATCGTAATATAAAATTTTACATATATATAAGTGATGATAAATTATTCATTAATAATATTTAACAATATGAATCAATTACTATAATGTGTTCGGCAATATTTTTTTGTGCCTATTTTAAATATACATAATAATTTGAATATTTAAATATTTTCTATTGATTTGATATTATAATAGAATAAATTGTAGGCCTACAATATAAAACTATTTAATATAGTCATATTTTATATTTATACATCATGTGTCAATAACAATGTGATCATTTCAACAGTGCAACACGGTTTTACCTTGTTAAAAAAGTAAACTTATTCTGATGAGACTGGAAACAGTGTTTTTACTAGCTGTAAAAGCATGTAACTAAAAGTACTTGGTACTTTTAAAAGATACAGTAGCAGCAATAACTCAACTATATTTTTCAGCAATATGACAGTAGCTACACACATAAACAAATAAAAAAGCATATTAAATACGATAAAATAATAATGTCAGTATTATATATTTGTTATACTATTATATATTAATTATAAAAATGTCAATATTATATATGTGTTGTACTACTATATAATTATTATTAAAAAAATTCAACGATTAAAATGTATTAATATTAATCAACATGAACATTAATAATTAATAACATTTATTATAGAAAAGGTGAA
The DNA here is from genome assembly GCF_003368295.1 of Carassius auratus. NCBI lineage: Eukaryota > Metazoa > Chordata > Actinopteri > Cypriniformes > Cyprinidae > Carassius > Carassius auratus. The sequence continues at coordinate 26,222,947 of NC_039264.1, read as the reverse complement.
ATATAAAATTATTATATAAAATATATAATTTTGTTTATACATCATATATGTCAGTAAAAATGTAACCGTCTCAGCTGTGTAACATTTTTTACCTTGTTCATTGTTAATGAATCTTCATCTTCAGAAATCAGCACAGACTATAAAAAAAAAAAAAATGTCATTTTATTATTAAATGTTTACTCCAAAAATAGTAAAAAGCTACAGCACCAACAATGCAACCATTCTTTTATTTTATTTAAGCTACCTTTTCAAAATGGTGTAGCTTGTTTATTGATATGAATTATTTTGCTATTTGTAGGACGACAGAATGCTACATCACTATTTGTGTCACATTGTATCATGGGATTATGTTAACACTAAGTGAGTTGAGGTAAATAAATAAATTGCCATTAAAATAGTACTGTCAGAATTTACTAAATAATTAGCGCTGAAAAGGCGTGGACAGTTAATTTTGTGACACACCTTACTGAATATATATATACCGCATTTTCCGGACTATAAGTCGCATTTTTTTTTCATAGTTTGGCTGGTCCTGCGACTTATAGTTGTCACGTTCGGCGTTGCAGGAACGAGGCGAGAGAACCAAATGCAGGTATGAAGTATATTTAATAAGGGTAATCCAATTGGGTAATCAAGCCAAGCAGGGTCCAAACCAGTAAATCCAAAACAGAACATAAACAGGACACGAACACAGGGCAAGGCAAAGCAAGGCAAGACAAGGCAAGAGTGACGGACATGTAACGCACTGACATCAAACAAGGACTCCGTAACAAAGACAGAAACAAACCAGGTATTTATAGACAGGTACAAACGTTGAAAGTGAAAACAGCTGAAAACAATGAACAGTGACGATAAGGGGAAGTGAGACCTCTAGTGGACACCCAGGGATACACAGACCAGACATACTGTGACATTACCCTGACTCGACTCCTGACTCGACTCCGGAGAGTCCACCGGAACCTGACTCGACTACTGAGAGTCCCCCGGAATCTGACTCGACTCCTGAGAGTCCACCGGAGCCTGACTCAACTCCTGAGAGTCCACCGGAGCCTAACTCGACTCCTGAGAGTCCACCGGAACCTGACTTGACTCCTGAGAGTCCACCGGAACCTGACTCGACTCCTGAGAGTCCACCGGAACTTGACTCGACTCCGGAGAGTCCAGCGGAACCTGACTTGACTCCGGAGAGTCCACGGGAATCTGACCCGACTCCGGAGAGTCCACGGGAATCTGACTCGACTCTGGAGAGTTCACAGGAACAGGACTAGACTCTGGACTGTCTATGAAGACCTGAGGCGCCTTGGCTTCGGGCTCTGTCTCTGGAACGGTCTCGGGCACCGCCTCAGTCAAGGCATCGGGAGCGGCCTCGGACACTGCATCGGGAACGGCCTCGGGAACCACCTCGGCCTCCGTAACCCTCTCGGGCACCGCCTCGACATTGGGCACTGCCTCGGCCTCCGGAACAGCATCGGTCACTGCCTCGGCCTCCAGAACAGCATCGGGCACCGTATCGGGAATGACCTCGGGCACCGCCTCGGCATCGGGCACCACCTCGACCTCCAGAACAGCATCGGGCACCACCTCGACCTCCGGAACAGCATTGGGGACCGCCTCGGCATCGGGCACCACCTCGGCCTTCGGAACAGCATCGGGCCTCGCCTCGACCTCCGGAACAGCATCGGGCAACGCCTCGGCAACGGGCACCACCTCGACCTCCAGAACAGCATCGGGCACCGCCTCGACCTCCGGAACAGCATTGGGGACCGCCTCGGCTTCCGGAACAGCATCGGGCCTTGCCTCGACCTCCGGAACAGTATCGGGCACCGCCTCGGCAACGGGCACCACCTCGACCTCCAGAACAGCATCGGGCACCGCCTCAACCTCCGGAACAGCATCGGTCACCGTTTCGGCCTCCAGAACAGCATCGGGCACCGCATCGGGCACCACCTCGACCTCTGGAACAGCATTGGGTACCGCCTCGGAATCGGGCACCACCTCGGCCTCCGGAACAGCCTCGGGTACCACCTCGGGCACCGCCTCGGTGACGGCAGTGGTCCACTCGGAAACGTCCTCCTGGACGGCAGCGGCCCGCTCGGGAACATCCTCCTGGATGGCAGCGGCCCGCTCGGAAACGTCCCCCTGGACGGCAGCGGCCCGCTCGAGAACGTCCTCCTGGACGGCAGCAGCCCGCTCGGGAACGTCCTCCTGGACAGCAGCAGCCTGCTCGGGAACGTTCTCCAGGCTTTGAGGAACGGTAGAAGCCTGTCCCCTCTTCCTCCGCCCTCTATGATGGTGAGTCAGGGGCACCTTGACTGCTGACTCAATGTCTGAGTCGCCAGTCAAGGTGCTGTGGCTCTAAGCTGGCGACCATCTTGGTCTGTGGCTCTAAACTGGCGGCCATCGTGTGCTGTGGCGCTGGGCTGGCGGCCATCTTGTGCTGTGGCGCTGGGCTGGCGGCCATCTTGTGCTGTGGCTCTAAGCTGGCGGCCATCTTGAGCTGTGGCGCGGGGCTGGCAGCCATCTTGAGCTGTGTCGCTGGGTCAGTGGCCATCTTTTGCTGAGGCGCTGGCTCAGCAGCCATCTTGTGCTGTGGCGTTGTGCTGGCGGCCATCTTGTCTGGAAACTCAGATGGGGTTGTTGCATCCCTGAGAGACTGAGAGTCCCCCGGAACCTGACTCGACTCCTGAGAGTCCACCGGAACCTGACTCGACTCCGGAGAGTCCACCGGAACCTGACTCGACTCCGGAGAGTCCACCGGAACCTGACTCGACTCCAGAGAGTCCACGGGAATCTGACCCGACTCCGTAGAGTCCACGGGAATCTGACTCGACTCTGGAGAGTTCACAGGAACAGGACTAGACTCTGGACTGTCTGTGAAGACCTGAGGCGCCTTGGCTTCGGGCACTGTCTCTGGAACGGTCTCGGGCACCGCCTCGGTCAAGGCATCGGGAGCGGACTCGGACACTGCATCGGGAACGGCCTCGGGAACGGCCTCAGGCACCGCCTCGGCCTCCGGAACCACCTCGGGCACCGCCTCGACATTGGGCACCGCCTCGGCCTCCAGAACAGCATCGGTCACCACCTCGGCCTCCAGAACAGCATCGGGCACCGTATCGGGAACGACCTCGGGCACCGCCTCGGCATCGGGCACCACCTCGACCTCCAGAACAGCATTGGGCACCGCCTCGACCTCCGGAACAGCATTGGGCACCGCCTCGGCATCAGGCACCACCTCGGTCCTCCGCCCTCTATGATGGCGAGTCGCGGGCACCTTGACTGGCGACTCAGACGTTGAGTCAGCCATCTAGTGCTCTGGCTCTAAGCTGGCGACCATCTTGGTCTGTGGCTCTAAGATGGCGGCCATCGTGTGCTGTGGCGCTGGGCTGCAGCAATCTTGTGCTGTGGCGCTGGGCTGGCGGCCATCTTGTGCTGTGGCTCTAAGCTGGCGGCCATCTTGAGCTGTGGCGCTGGGCTGGCAGCCATCTTTTGCTGAGGCGCTGGCTCAGCAGCCATCTTGTGCTGTGGCGTTGGGCTGGCGGCCATCTTGTCTGGAAACTCAGATGGGGTTGTTGCATCCCACTGAGCACGATGGTGCAGGTAATCCGTAAACCCCCAAAAGTCCAGGATCTCCAACCCCTCCATCTCCCATTGAGGCAACGGATCATCCAGACAGTCATTAAAATAATCCTTAAGGGCCGTCTCATTGTAGCCCATGCCCTCTGCCAGGGACCAGAACACCTGAGCCAGGGCACCCACTTCATTGCCCTCTTGACGGAGGGCGGTTAACCTAAGATATTTTGCTCGCCTCTCCGCCATCTTGGCTGGGGAACGGGAAAACGACATATCCAATCGGGTAATCAAGCCAAGCAGGGTCAAAACCAGTAAATCCAAAACAGAACATAAACAGGACACGAACACAGGGCAAGGCAAAGCAAGGCAAGACAAGGCAAGAGTGACGGACATGTAACGCACTGACATCAAACAAGGACTCCGTAAAAAAGACAGAAACAAACCAGGTATTTATAGACAGGTACAAACGATGAAAGTGAAAACAGCTGAAAACAATGAACAGTGACGATAAGGGGAAGTGAGACCTCTAGTGGACACCCAGGGATACACAGACCAGACATACTGTGACAATAGTCAGGTGCGACTTATTTATCAAAATTAATTTGACATGAACCAAGAGAAATGAACTAACAGAAAACATTACCGTCTACAGCCGCGAGAGGGCGCTCTATGGTGCTCACTGCTCCTGTAGTCTACACTGAGAACATATAGCGCCCTCTCGCTGCTGGAGACGGTAATGTTTTCTCTTGGTTCTTGGGTCTAAATAAATGCAACTTATATACGTTTTTTTCCTTGTCATGACGTATTTTTGGACTGATGCGACTTATACTCCGAAAAATACAGTACTGTATATTTTTTAAAGTTTCCCATTCAGACACAAAATCTATGGGAGGAGATTATAATGAATCACGCAATGTGATTTATTAATGTTTGCGCTCATCAGATTACTGGTATTTGCGCCATTATTTAACGGCCAATAAAAGCATGTCTCAAACTATTTTGCTAGTGTCTTAAGGACATCACCTGCATCTGATGAGCATCGTCTCCTCTTATTTGCGACTACACTAATTTGCGCTGTGTTTGGCATATTGCATTGGTCGATATGTAAATGAGATGTTGCATCTGTTAGTAAATCAACCGCAGAAGTGTCCCGTTAGCTATGTTAGATCTGTAGTTAACAGCTTTTTGTTGTTAGCTTAATGAATTTTTAGCCTGATGAGTTAGACTTCCAAAGTAGCTTCCCCAGCATTAGTTGTAGCCAGTTCGCAATACTTGGTTAAATGTCTTTTAGTTGACCATGCTGGTGTCTAACAGGCTATTTTTCACTAACAGGTGCTGTTATAAAAATGAGATGAGAAATGGGAAATCACTTGCTAGGTTCAGCGTAATGCTCAGTTCGGGGCAGGCGGGTCGATTGGCAGCACAATGGCTGGATCGATATCTGGCCCTGTTGCTGCGCTAAGTGAAGAGAGGCTTGATGTATAGCATAGAATTGGTTTGGCTAGGAATCAGGGCTTATATATTTCTAAAAGGCCTTTATTTGAGTCCGTCATCTGCTGCGGTAATTAGAAAAGGAAGTAAGACTTAGTTCTCAACTTCCCTGAGATCAACAGGTGAAGATCAACAAACATAGAAGTGTGCACATGGTCAACTAGAAATAATGCTGCACTCATGTAACAGTTTCGCAAAAACTACAAAAAAATGCAAATGTTTTACCAAGACTTCATTACCCCTTCTGACATTTTTTTGCTGAGACCAACCAGAATGAAGATCAAGCTGTGTAATATTTGGACATTTACCCTCCTAGACATCGTCTCATTATCGTCCCGTAGTAAACAAGCTTTGCAAACTGGCAAAAACAACACAGGCGCTGTAATTAAATTGGATTAAGTGGATTATGCCGCCCTTGTGATGAACTGGCTGCCTGTTGGTGTTTGGCACTCGAAAACCGTTTGGCTTTTCCTCACCTTACCATGTCACCCCACGCGAAGTTGCACACACACACACACACACACACACACACACACACACACACACACACACTTTAAGAGAAAATGTGTTAATGTGTGTTGATGATCATCATTTTTTTTTTTTTTTTAAGTAAGCATGTCCTCATAACTGTTTTATATTAAAAAGTATAAAGTCATATAAAATAATATTAATATTATATATTTGTTATATTATATATAACATGCATAACTGGTAATACGTTTGTTATTTTAAAAAACAATCAATATAAAGTTTATTATTATTCCTTATAAAATAAAATGTATTAGTTATAATACAATAATAATTGTTTTATTAATAATTTTTGATATTAAAATTAAATATTTAATAATACTCACTATTAACAAAATACATTTAAATAAATGTAATTTGTTAATGGTGATTTTAATTAAATATTTATATTAATATCAAAATGTATTTATAAAGCAATTATATTATTATGTATTATTTTTAATTGTGAAATATGGTTACAACATTGCAGATAATAAAATATTAATATAATAAGTGTTATTATGATTATTAATTTTAATTATTTTTCTTTAAAATATCTAATAATAGTGGTAATATAAAATAATACTGTTTATTAATATTATCAATATTAACTTTATTCATTAATAAACCATTTATACTACTACTACTACTAATAATAATTTTACCATTTTAATAATTTAATATAATTTTAAATTATAGTAATTTTTTTTTACTAAAATAGCAAAATATTAATATGAATGAAGTAATTAAAATTTCAGTTAATTAATGAATGAATTAAATAATTAACCATAAAACTAATATAACATATTAATAACAAAAATAACATAGTAATAATATTAATAAAATAACAACAATATTAAACAACCTTAATTTAATACATTGCTACAAAATATACTATATTATAATAAAATAGAAAAATTTAATATTAATTAAATAATAATTATCACAACCAATAATTATGCTAATAATTGTTGTTATTTAAAAGCATGACATTATGTTATTTAAAGCATAACATAATATCAATATAAAATAATAATAGCAAATATAACAATAATAGCATCATTCAAAATGAATAAGGTTAATATAATAAATATAAAATGAGTATTAGTATGAAGAGTTTTTGTGATGTGTCACAGTGTGTTAAATGATGGCCACGGCACAGCCGGTGTCTGGGTCACAGGGCCGGGGCAGATGTCAGCCTTTCCTCTGAGTAATTGGCAGAGACAGGAATAGTAAATCCAGGTCAGCAGGCCGCTTGTAATGTGGGGTCAGTTTGCTGGGCGGAGATAAGCTCTTTAGCCAAGTTCACCTCACTGTGGCACACACTGACCTCCCACTCACTGAAAACACAGCCCAAACATTTCACGAAACACATGAAGGGGACTTTCGAGAAGATTGTTTCAAATCTTTGTGTCATTTCTGCAGTATTACAGTAAGAAAGTTTAATGCTAATGCTAAAAACAAAAACTAACACACCGTACATACTAAATACCATATGAATTTGGGTAAATGTAGACATAAAAAACAGATCACAGATGCTAGTATGCTAATCTGAATGAAGGCTAATCAAAACAGTGGCCCCTAGTGATTGTTTTTGAGTCATTTTTACTGAACTATCTTTTGTAGTCTGTAGAAAAAGAAAGACACATACAGGGTTGGAATGACATGAGGGTGAATAAATGATGATTCATTTTCAATTTTTTTAGTACTGCGTCCTCGGTTTCCACAGCAAACTGGACATGTTGAGGCATGTTTCCTCTCGGGATGAATTCAAGTTCTTGTTCTAATAGCAAATGTGGAAACGGTTCAAGAATGTGTAACGTTTTAATGAGCCAATACTTAATTTCAACCTCTTGGAAACTATATCAAAACATAACCCTACTTTATTATTGAACTGCAGAGTGTGTTCAGACAGAAGCACAGCCTAGCTAGCAGAAAGGCCTTTCATTACCTCAGAGGCATTAAGATGGAAAACTGCTGTGAATCACAGAAAAACAACTCATTTGTTTGGAATTGGCTCTGAAGGGAAAAAGACTCATTAAGGAATTGTTCAGAGGACATATGAGTTTTTTTTTTGTTCGTTTTGTTTTGTTTATTATTCATTGGTTTTCAATTAGCATGACCAGTTTCAGACAAAGAAAGAGAAACACAGAAGTAAATGAAGATTTACATAATTATGCATTTTTAAAAAAAATGCTCTCATTTTCGGAGAAAATTAAAATTGTATGCAATATTCATCCTTTGCCATAAACCATATAAAAATAATACATATTTATTATAATATCATATATTTTTCTTGATATATTTTTTTTTTACTATTTAAATAAAAATAACAAGTAATAATAAGATGTTTTTAATATTACTCAAAGTTAACATTATGAATCAATAGAACATTTATTATTATGTTAAAAGTATACTAATTATTATAATTATACTAAATACAATGTGCTACTATAAAATGTGTAATTGCTGCTGCTACCACTACTACTATAATAATAATTATAATAATAATACATTATAAATATTATAAAATAATTGTTACAACATAAAATAATAAAATAAATGTATATTATTTACGTTATAATATATATTTATGTTATAATATTATTTATTATTTTATTATTCATTATTATAAATTAATATAATATTAATAATATAATAATTATTATTATTCATTATTATAAATTAATATAAATAATATTAGCAGTGATAGTAGATTATATATTAATTTGGGCATAGTGTCGTGGTTTAAGCCGAGGATTTCACCTGTAACCTGCTCATTCTCATTTGGCTTCATCTTCTTTTAGCTTAACTTCATAAGTGCTGCAGGGGATGACAGGATTTTAATTTGGCCATTATGTCTGTTTAATGGTCCGTCGTAAAGAGAAAGAAATGGCCGGGTGTACACCTTTTTCCTCTCTTTGTGGAATCTGTCCAAATGCTTGATTAGTTTCTAAAGCTCCAGTAAAGAGATTTGCCTTGCTAGACAAAATGTAAGACACACAGCTGACTTCATCATAATTACAGTACAGGGTTTTAATATTGGCCATATATCCATCCACACAATCAAGCGATGCATGACTATACAAGTTCTGAAGGCTGTTGTGTCTGAGAGGAAGATGTACTGTGGCACTTTTTGAGGCATGTCAGCGTGTCACTTCCCGTCTGTGTCGAAACGGCGGGAAAAAGCACCATAACTTCATATGATTAGCCTTTAATCTTTGATTCAGCCCCGCTCAAAGACACAAGCGCACACACCTTTCTATTTTAATCACAATGAGTGTTATGTAACAGCTCCAGATGGCTGGATTCTCTTTGTTCGAAAGCTCACTTTGCCCATACAGCAAAAATATGAGTTTCGGCTGACCAAAACATATTGTAAACAGAACCAAATATTGTATGTGAAATATTAGTTTTATCTGAAAGGTTATCAGTTCTTCACCTGCTTAAACACTCACATTAATTAATAATATGATTATTTAAAATAATGTAATACATTGTAATATTTTTTGGATTTTTATTTTTATTTTATTAAACATTTTCATATTATTACTTTATATAATATCATAATTCACTGTATTTTTAAATGTGATTTACATGCAATATTAAAGTAAATTTGTAAATTAACTCACATTAATTAATAATATGATTATTTAAAATAATGTAATACATTGTAATATTTTTTGGATTTTTATTTTATTAAACATTTTCATATTATTACTTTATATAATATCATAATTCACTGTATTTTTAAATGTGATTTACATGCAATAGTAAAGTAAATTCGTAAATTACTTTTGTGTGTATATATTTGCATTTATCTATACCTTATTACTATTATTTTGACTATATACATATATATAAAAATGTATATGTATATATCCTCAGTTGCAGACAGAGCCATAAATAAACTGCAACTGTCATGCAGAGAATAGGCAGTTCCTCTCTCTAGCGTCTCACTGTGTGTCTGCCAGACCTGTCAGAAAGGCTGTTTTATCAGGTCACATTGGATGGATGTTACTGTGGCAACCTGACAGGACGGGAAGCTTTGTCTCAGTGTCTCTCTGTCTTCCTCTCTTTCTCTCTTTTCCTTTTCCTGAGAACCGAGCAGTGATTTCTGAAGGGTCCTTCAAGCTCGGAGCCGTGCTTTCAGGCCGCTTCACTCCATCAAACAGCTGATAAAACGGTCTGGAGAGAAAGAGAGAGAGAGAAAGACTGATGTGTATACCGGGGCTTGTGAAATTGACCAGATAAACTACAGTAAGTGCGAATATATCTCACCATGAATAAATGTTGTTCTTTAATATAAAAAAAAAAACTACATTAAAAATGCTACCAAATGCTTGAGCGATTTTTTTTGATTATTTTGTGCAGGATTTGCAAGCCAATCATTTTTATTTTCCTCCCGGTGTGCCATCTGAGTGTAAATGGTCTGTTGTGAGAAACGTCTAATGATGCTTCTGTAAACAAGATTTGTCAACTACGCTTAATAGCTCACTATTTGCTAATACAGAGAAACGGCCACCAGGGGCAATTGAAGGAGATTTGAAGAGTCCTAATAGGCGCTGCTAATGATTTCATATTTGTCTGGAAGAGCTAAACGTTAGCATTCGCATTCATCTAAATGGGAACACACAAACTGGAAGTATGCGACTTGGATGGATTCCAAAAGATGCCTGTTCGAAAACGTTTTTATAGCAGTGTTAGCTAAGCTAGCAGGTAGGGGTGATTATTGTTAACTAAAAAAACAAAACAATAAAAAATATGTAATAATAATTACTTAAAATAGACATGAATCTAGTAGGTGTCACGTGTGTGTTCTCGTGTAGTTCCTGTCTGCCCTTGTTTGGTTCAGTTCCTGTTCTCATTTAGTTAATTATCTTTCATTCAGTTTACCTGTTATGTTTCATTATCCATTTTTTTCTCCAATCCATTTAAGCCCCGTGCTCTCCAGAGTTTCTTTGTCCTAGATTTATGTTGTTTTCACTGGTTGTAGTGTGTTTATGTTTATTAAAGACTCCTTTATTTCCACTCCTTCGTCGTGCGCAGTTCCTACAACCACTACTGCATTGCGGTAGGCTAACCAGCTAGCATAATTCAAAAATTTACTGATATGAAATATAATGTTATATGTGCCATATATGTACATATATCTTTTTTGTCTTTTTTTTTTTTTTTACAAAATATATTCATTATTGTATTTGCATATTGAACACTTTAATATTGTAACATTAAACATGTAGCTATATATATATATATATATATATATAAATAATTTATTAATTGATTCTTTTTTTCTAATAATAACTTATTATTAATGATTAATTGTTTATTTTTCTAGGAATTAATTTTTAAAAAAAATACATTCCAAATTTTATATATATATATATATATATATATATATATATATATATATATATATATATATATATAGTATTTTTCTTTTACTTTTTCTGTTATAAGGGCATCTACCAACCACCGAAACTAACCACCCAAAATTTGAACCCCTATTGATAACATTTTGAACTTCTTTCATTGACTTCATTGACACATTTAACTCTGTTTATTTTTCTTCAGTAGTGAACTGTAAGTACTTCACCATCTAAAGACCAGCAGATTGACTCGGCATGTGGAAGTCATCTGGGCCACACGCACAATGCGCCGAATGGAAGAACAGTTGTCATCCAGTAATTGTTGCCATCTTCAGTCTCTAATCTGTCACAGAGTCATTCCGGTCACTGATCTGAGACCAGCTTTACTGTCTCGTTAAAACACTGGGACTGAGAAACAAGCAATTTCTTCATAAAAAGAAATGACCCTAGATTAGTCTGAAAGTACAAAAACACTTCACATTGATCGTTTCTAAAGAAACTCTTGAGTAGAATGCAGCTGTAGCTAAAACAGCAGGCTAATCAGCTAGTGTTATGCTAATCTAACAGGCTAGGGGGTACAGCAGCTGATCTGAAACCAGCTCCACGGTCTAGTTATTTTTAATGTGGTTTGACATTTCATCAAAAGGTGGGAGTGGGAAATTAGCTTGGAGCGTGTTGTGAAATAACTGTGAAATGTTTAGCTATTTTTAGCAAGTTTTATGTGCGTGCAGGGCTTAAACTCCCATTTAACTCTGAATCTGAAGTTGAATCTGAGTCGCCCCTGAGTCTAATTAAGATTGAGACAGTCCCACTGATGCTTTAGTAAAGAGACAAAGGCTCTGTATCGTGACATGTTCGTGTTGCCATGGCAGTCAATGGTCTTTTGAACGTCCCTGGACAAATAGCGACTCGAGCGCTAATTAGCCGACAGATTGAAAAAGAGGCTCAGGCTCCACATGTTTAGAGCAGCTTTATAGCCACTGTTTTAGGTTGATGAAGCACTCTTTTTACATGACAAAAAAAAAACGTGGGTGGTTGTGTTGAATTCTTAGCTGAGGTAAATCACTTCTTAAGTAGGCTAGGCTAGTTGGTCTCAAAGATTAGAATTTGACTGGATTAAGGTAATGAAAGTACCTCAAAATCAAGTACTTCAGAAACATTTGACTTTCTTGATATTGTGCATTGTGTTTTTGCTCCAAGGACATTTCCAACATACTGGCCAGATGATCTTTCTACAGCAATAACATTGACAGTTATTCTTCTGTGTTTGCGTATGCCCTGAAGGAGAACGAACAATGCGGAAAGGCAATTCATTTCGCTTCACTATAAACCTTGCTTCCGCTGAGAGTTCACGGCTCCCAGGAAGCTTTCAAAATGTCAGCGCGCATCACAAATGCAAAAGGACGGCACAAAGCCATCAATATTTTCACGCAGATTCCCAGCTTGAGGGCCACGGATCTAAAGTACAAAATCTGATAAACCGAGATTGATTTTTTTCTAACATCACTTTTCATGGAGATTGCATTCTGGTTCATTTGTTGCTCTAAAGAAGCAAATGAATTAAAATGGCTGAGAAAAAAACACTATATATATATATATATTAGTTATTTAAAATAATGCAATACATTTTTATTTTAAGTAGAACACAAGTGCAAATATGATTTCATGCAACGGTTCAGTAAATAAGAAGTTAATATTGTGCTATATTTAAACACAATATTGTTTTAATATTTTTTAATTGTTTTTAATTTTGTCAATTATAGTTTGTGATTACTTAGATTACTTAACTGAAAGCAGCACCCTGAAATTAATTAGATTGAAAATTATAATCTACTGAAAGCCCTATATTTATATTATTTATTACTTACTAATGAGATTTTCATGCTATCCCAGGACAGCTGGAACCAATGAAATTGCAAGATGACTTTGACAGGATTGGGCCATTTTCCAAACGTCATTTCTGAAGTCACGGCCACTGGAACAGAGGCTCGTATCTGTCAGAAGTGTGTGTGCCTCTCTGACAAAGGGAAATGAAATGGCACTGAGGGCAATTGAATAAATCAGCATGTTCATTCCGCAGCTCCCACAATGCATTTCAACCCTGCAGCATTTTTATACTAAATAGGCACTATTTACTCTAAGAAATCAGAGTCGGTGTGTGAGTTAGCTACTGCCACTGCCTTTTAACATCTTAACTGAAATGGAAACCTGTAAGTGATAGAATTGGAACTCTGACATGCAATACTTCAATTTACAATACCAGCTAACAGATATCTTTCTAAGAGGTGTGGCTAAAGGTTAATACTCTACTTGCTTGTTTTATTTTTGTTCTTCATGATTATTTTACTTTCTTCATGTAAAGCACTTTGAATTGCAATTGTGTACGAAATGTGCTATATAAATACACTTGCCTTGCCTTGCCTTACTAGAATTGTAAAACGTTCATAAAAAAAAGAACATTCAAAAGTAGCATTCCCATAATTTTCCCATAAAATTCCCATACATTTCTGTATTTGTCACTTCCGTATTTGTATTTGTAGCCCACACTATGCCTGCATCCTACATCATCCACTGGAAACCCTCTCCCTTGTGAACGTGTGCACGACAGTTAGAGGAAGCTATAAAGTTTCAAATCTGGATATTTTTCATACACAAAAAGGCATTTCACACTGCTTTAGCTCCAGAACTAAATATACAATACTAAAGTACTAGAACGATTTTGCGCAAGCTATTTCCCAGTACCATTTAAAGCAATGTCATTTGTTCGCGGCATTCAACAGCGTTAAGTGATACAGCACTAAAATCGCACATAGTTCCAGCATTGAGAAACACCCAATAGTGGGAAGTCCAACAATTAGTTATGGTACTATGAAAAGATTTTGAAGAGAATTTTTTATGATGGATGGATGCACTTTTCTGGACTTCAAAATTTCAACAGCCATTCACTGCCTTTACAAAGCTTAGAAGAGCCAGGACATTATATATGAATATATATATATATATATATATATATATATATATATATATATATATATATATATATATATATATACTACGATTGCATTCATCTGAAAGAAGAAGTCATGTACACCTAGGATGGCTTGAGGGTAAGTAAATCGTAGGGGAGTTAAAATTTTTGGTTGAACTGTCCCTTTAACATGTTGCTAAATTAAAACAGTGATATGATACATTCTCATGACAATTTGTTCTCAAGACAATCTCATTCATACATTCTCATAAGGTCTGCTTATTCCCCTTTGACAGTTAGAGGTGAACATTCATGGTTACGGTTTTGCTAAAAATCATATATTTTCATACAAACCACATTGTACAAACTGATCAAAAATTTCCTCATGAGACCAGCTTAATGATATAAAATGCATAACATGTTGACTTAGACTGAACTTGTTTCCTGTACTTTTCAGGATTTAATTAAATATGAATAGTCAACATTTTAAATGAGAATGCCTTCTGGCAATATTTATCTTCTCACTACATTCCAAATCCGCCTCCAAAGGCACCTCAGGAGTTTGAACAATCATGGCTGCCTGCCATACTGAAGATTCATATAAACCAAAGTGCTCAAAACCTTCGGAACAAAGGATTTCAAAGGGTAAAACTGATTTACACTTCATTCTCATGATGTTATGTGTGTAACAACAGCAAAGATGATGCAGAACTGTGTTCAAAGGAACATTTTTTTTGGTCTACACCCTTCATCCCTTGAATGGATGAGTCCTTCACAATAGAAAGCAGTGGTTTGACTTACATATGGTTTCTAAATTTATTTACTTCTGTAATGTGATGTATTTCTAATTGTTGGATATTTGATGAAAAAAAAATGTAGGGAAGCACCTATATATATATATATATATATATATATATACATTTTTTTTTTAATTGAAAGATGAAAACTGATATGATTGTTTATAAGACAATTTAGAACATGAATACACTACATTCCCAGTAATTTATATTTACACACACACTAAAGCCATCTTTCTTCCCTTCTCTTTCTTCTCTTTAATATGGGCCAGACATTTCACTCTGTTCTCCACATGTGCCGTGCCACACAAGTCTTTTCTGGAGCACACACCCTTGCTGAGCAGCTCTTAAATTGTTAATTACAAAGCCTTCATATCATTGTGTGTGTGTGTGTGTGTGTGTGTGTGTGTCAGAGATTTTATACGTTTGCCATCACTCTAGGGTTTTACTGTTAACAGAACTTGGCCAGAAATGGCCTAAACCTCTGACAAGAGCTGCCTACTGTGACATGTTTTACAGATTACATTGGCTGTGGAAAAATTTCCAACTCGACACTTAGGCAGAAACAGTGTCTAACTAGCCTTAATATATGATCATGTAATGGTCTGGGAGTCCCATTATAATAATTGTATTCTCAAATTCCTTCACTTGCTGTCAAAATTATCAATTTTTGGTGTTTATTTTTCACCCAGGTGTGACAACATGCTACATTGCTTCACCACGAGACCTGGAAGCTCAAACAGAAGTCCAGATAAGGATGTGGCCGCTTGACAACCCCTGTGTGTTTCCCATAGTTCAGTTCCCAGACTGAGAAAACCTCTGAGTCAATGCCTGAGAATGCAGAGCGGGCATTGAAAACCACTGCAGTCAGCACAAATGCCCTCTGTGTGACGATACATGCAGATAATATCAACAAAAACAGCTTGAACCATTCTCGCTGGTTTAAGATATACTTTTAAGGGAACGTACTGTGTTAAATACAAGATGTGACATGTTGTCGGTATCCACAGAAAACCATTTAAACTTCACCTTCAGTTTGAAAAACAAATCATTATGTTTACATTCATTTGGTTACAACTGAATTCAGAAATGTGCTGCAGGTGCCTATATTAGTTCCCCCATGTGCATTGTGCACTACTAACAATACAGCTCCCCTGAAATAATGCATAGTGGGCTAGAGCCAGCTCACACCAAACCTAAAAAGGTTGTATCCTTTGGGCCCATGCAGGTTTTGTGTATGCAGCCCTGTAATTAGGAGAATACAACATCATTGACTAGCCATTCTTTAACCACTTAATTGAACTGGAATGGCTCAAACCAAAAGAGACCTTTTCGGAACCTGTTGTTTCATATAGGCCAGGGATCTTCACAAGATACACTTTCCTTTCCTGAGTTCAGTTCTAACCTCAATCAAACACACCTAGGCATGTCTTCAGGATCATTAGAAAATCACAGGTGGGTGAGTTTGATCAAAGTTGGAGCTGAACTCTGCAGGAAAATGGCTGTCATGAGTCATATTTGAGGTGTGACAGATATGAGCCTGTTAATATGAATTTTGTGGGCAGTTTTCTTCCTTACCACTAGGGGTGCTATTGTGTTTTAGGTTTCCTTAAAGGGGTCATATGAGTCGATTTCAAGTTTCCCTTTCTCTTTGGAGTGTCACAAGCTGTTTGTCTATAGATAAGATCCCTAAAACTACAAAGACTAAAGTCTCAAACCCAAAGACATATTCTTTATAAAAGTTAAGACTCGTCCACGCCGCCTAAAATGCCTTGTTTAAACACATCCTCACATGTCTATGTCACTGTGTGGGAAGATTTGCATAACTCTGTCCAAATGTTCCTGCAAAGAAAGAAAGCAAGCTTAGAAAGTAACCCTTATTCACGCTGTAGTATTGTTGTAGTATGTCGTGAAGAAGCTCTGTTTCAATGTGAAAGTGAAACTTCTTTGTTTGGCCTTCTAAAAGAGGACACAGAAAGCAATGGTTAAGTTGTATTTACAACGCTATTCCAGAACTGTTCAACCCAATTAGTCAGATGTGGGCAACACATTTTATGGAGGACAATGATTGTTTTCTGGAAAAGTAGCCTACAATGCTGATATTCTGACAAATAATGTAGACTCACAGCCTGTAAGTAAGTTTTCATATTTAAAGAATTTGCCACTGATGATTCAAATGTTAGTTCTAAGCATTTTTTTGCAGTGAGAGGCACAATTTTTTAATTGTTTTTAGTTGGCAGTAAGCATTCTGTGCACTGTTAATGCGCCCTGTGCACCCCAAGTTTTCACCGTCTACTGCCCCTCGCATTTTTGCCAGAGTGGTCTAAGTGCCTGAAGTTGGAAAAAAAAGAAACTCTGAGCAGAAAAAGCTCACGATGTGATTCAAATTTTTCCATTGTCCAAACGAATGAACGGAGAGGCGGGCCTTCCATTTTGATGAAGAAAGTTAACCATTGCTTAGAAAGTCCGAAGACTGCTACGATAGAAGAGAAACTTTTGATTACTGTCGCAGGTTACAGTATATGTATATTTTTTTTTATTCTGTTGTGACAATATGACAGTCTTAACAGCAAAAAACGTACGATTCTAGAATGCGCACGCTACAATTCGTTGAGTAGACTGACAGGAAAGCTAATTTGGTGGTTGCCTAGCAAAATAAAACAAACGTGTGCCTCGCGTTTTCAGACCTAAACAAATGCCATTGGTGTGATCGAGGCCTAAGTCATTATGATCTAATCATGACCCCCTATATGCAACAAATGGCTTGTTTGCGATGAATTTATTGTTTTTGTCTCGGCGCACAGACATACGGCATCACAGTTTGTTAAGGGGCATGAAATTTCAGTCACAAACTTGAGGTATTTGGGCCAATCGCAACGTACTGGATAACTGCCCAATCATTATACACCTTCGCTTTTCAGAAATATGAACTTTGTAAAAATCTATGCGTTTCGGAAAGGAGAAACAATAATGTACAGCATGTGGAAAATAATGTGTTTTTTTTTTTTTTTACCTTAAACAGCATTTCATTGCACCAAATACACAACGTCATATGCAATGGCATATGAACCCTTTAAGTAAAGCCATGTGGGTGGAGGGAGTTAGAAAGCAACATTAGCCAGCATGGCTCACCTGCTGAACACATTGTACTGTGTCCTGGTTAGGAAATGCCCAGTTTAGAGTGAGTTGATTTATTTATTTCAACAGATATGTTAAATGTATGTATGGCCTATGTTTAGATTGATGCTAAGTGTTTTAGAAGCAATCTTTATTGGTAAGATCACCACATCAAGGCCCAGTTTGAAATTGGATTTAAAGTTATTTTCGATGTGGGACCATAGTCTGTTTTTTTTTTTTTGACTGTTCCTGTTTAGGAAGAGTCTTTTGTTTGAGAGCTGTGGTGTGTTTTCATTACAAGTGTTTGGATTATTCATTTGCTAACTGCTGACTACAGCTATGAACAGTGTTTGGATATTGATGTACCACAGATAAGCACATATCAACTTTCATGACAAAATCTTACAGTCTTACATTGCTTTGGTAGATTGCTTACCGTGTGTAAAAATTTTTGGAAATTAACCATGTGGTTTTAGGCATACTATGGTAAAAATCCTATAAAAGACATTCTATTTAATCATTAATGAACTTGAGGTTTTGGTCATTACGTGCGAGTTACTTCCCTAAAAGACGCAACCGTTTACACTGTTATAGTTATATTTATTCTGCCTCTGCACTATGAAGTTGACGTAAAGCTTATGTGGAAGGTATTATACAAACATATTTGGCATGCAATACTTTTCATTTCATCCGTGTGCACCTTGGGATAAAAGTACAGGGCCCGTAAAAATGTCAACAAAGGACATGCACAGGAGAACTTCCCAAATAATGAGCTTTCTGTTTGTATGGCTGTATGCTAATTCCGCACAGCCTTTAAACTTGAATGATAGTGTATTTTGGCACATCTGTTTTTGGCTTTATTTCCTTTCAAACACAGTCCTTTGAGAGCAAACTCCTTTCCTCAAACTTTGACATGATGTCAGGAGACTAATGAAGTGTGTAGTATCTCCTCATGCGTAACGATGGGTGTCTGTCAAATCAACACGCAACTCAACTCGTCTGAACAAAGAACATCAATGTCTAATGATTTTATTTCGTTTATTTGCCGCCTCTATGTCAGACAGAGGTGGGTTTTTTTGGTCCATGCACTGTGAAAGCACATATCATGTGGCTTTTCATACGTTTTTCATCTTTTTTTTTCACTCCGTTTTGCCTTTCAATGCATTTTTTCTCCCTGTCTCACAAAACAGACAACAAGCCCTCACCACCCCCGGAGAACGCAGGGCATGATGCTCGCGGTGAAGAGGAGTCTCTTTGTTGCAGTCTCAAAGATAGCAGCGGCTCTCGCTCCTTCCCCGAGACTGCTATCAAATTATTCCACCAGCCCCTTGAGCGTCACCCCACAGACCCCCACGCATTTTTGTGGATACGTATAAAGGTTTTGTAGCTTTCTGGAAATTCAAACTCCAAGCTGGCTCTCTCTCTGTTGCTCTTTTTTTCCTTGGTTGGTTTTAAAACTCGCACACACAAATAAATATAGGTGTGCTGAAACTGTAAATAGATAGTTCATGATTTATAACTAAATTCAGAAATATGCATTTGCTGTCAGATTTTATAAACATCTACCAGTAGTGACTAAACTGTATAAAACCTTGATTTTGTTGGCCTATCCACCTTGTTTTTCAGTGCGGAAGTTATTTTCTTTGAATGTGCGAGACTTCAGATCAGCCGCTATAAATAAATAACCAAAAAGAAAAACGTAAACAGTAAAACTATTTCTGCTACAAGCCGGTGTGTTTATGACTGACAAAATCAATGTGATAGTAACTACCAGTTTGCCATATAAATCAGCATATCAAACTGACACTGAAAGCCTTGCACTTTCAAGTGCTACTTTTTGCCTACCATTTATTTAACTTTGAACTTAAGATGCGTTCACGCCATATCGTAATTACCGTAATTACCAACTTGTAAAAAGTGTTCACGTCCTCTTAGAACTCGTAATTACAACTTGTTAACTGGTAGTTTTCTGAGAGTTATGACTTTTACCGCCTGTCCACCTCAGATATATTCATTCACACTATCCTTAGGCATTGGTAGTGCAATAGTTCAGAGTCTAAAGGCCTGTTCGCACCAAGCACGATAACTATAAAGATAATGATAAAGATATAGTTCTAAAAATCGTTCTCAATATTAAAGAATAGCAGAGTCCACACTACTATAACGATAAAGGCATAGAGAAACGGTATCATTGGATTCATTTTCAGAACAGTTTTTTTTTCCAGCTGAACGATACAAACATTGACAGCCAAATTAGAATCCATCACGCTATAACAACCTCGAGAATTTAAAGAAGCAGACGCACGTGCGCTTAGAATAAGCAGACGATATTGTTCGCTGGTGTGGACGCTAATATTGCTATCTTTATAGTTATTTTTATAGTTATCGTTTATGGTGTGAAAGGGGCTTAAGGTTGTGAACAGCTCCAAGTAGAACATCATGTGTTGTCATTTCGATAGATAGTAATTATGATATGGCATGAATGTAGCATTACATAGCTACTGTTTATCACCTACTATGCAGATTAGGATGCAGGCAGGATGTGAGATTACTTACTGTTCATAGTCACATGACAACAAAATGGCTACCTTCACATCGATTATACCCAATAAACTCTATGGCTGCATCTGAAATATCATATTCTTTGAGTAGTTACTTCTTTTGAATAAGTAATTGATTCTTCGCAAAACACCGCTCTCCTTATGTGGTTTTATTAACAAAGTTCGGGAGGAGCAAGATCAGATAATCATCCAATTTGGCACAGGTGCATCTCGTTTGGCTTATCATCTTAACTAGCACACAAGCGTATATATATCCAGTCTTCCTACCTCCTGTCCCACGACAGTTCTTCGGCATCCCTCCTCCACCCCAACTCCTCACTTCTAATCTATTTATGCCAAATTAGGGATGGGGACCTATTTGGGTTCGGGCTATGCTCCAGGCCCGGACCCCTCCCCCAGGACAGCATGCCAAAATATGGCTACTATTCGCCTTCAGATTAGATGTAAGGGTGAACTCGTAAAAGTTACTGTTGCTATGTCCGACATAATTTTCTGGCAGTGAGAAATACATTGTGGAGAAAACTGATGAGATGCCGACAGACAAGACAGAGCAGGTTACTATTTTATTTTTATTTTTTTTTACATTTGCATTCATGCATTTAACAGATGCTTTTATCCAAAGTGACTTAGTGCATTCAGGCTAAGTTTTTTTTTGTATGTTTTGTTTTGTTTTTTGTTTTTATCAGTATGTGTGTTCCCTGGGAATTGAACCCACGACCTGTTGCACTGCTAACGCAATGCTCTACCACTGAAAATTTCTTTTTAAAGAAATTCAAACAATAAATACTGTTTTGTGGCTCTTTAAAGTGTCGTGTCAGATCAATGTATCGCCTCAGTTCAAGTAGCATGAAAATTTTACATCTTACCATATTAATTAAAAAGCACAAAATAACCATGATTGATTTTTTTTTTCGTGGAACCGTGGAAAGACATCAATATGCAAAGTTTTTCAAGTTTGAGTCCACCAAAGTTAATCTATTCTCCTCTCTGATTTGTTTGTGAGTAAGATGGTGAAGAATTTAGCATTATGATTGGTCAGATTGCCTGTCAATCAAGCTCTTTGTAAACAGTCAATTACATAGCAAGCATTAAAAATGTACGTTCTGTAATGTGTGTAGAATAAATGTAATGATGACCTACTACTTTTTGACGTTGTCATGACTTGACCTACCAGTATCATTTGTGTCGCTTCAGTGATTTGCAAATACTCTCGTGTAGCCTCATGGGATAGTAAATTGTCCATCAGATGTGTACTTAAGAGTTTTTTTTCAGTTATCTGAGTACATTTTGCCAAATTTTTAGGAATGTTGTAAATTCTGACATATTACTCTGTTCACATACTATTTTGGCCTACTATATAGGAGAAGTATGTAATTTTTGATATGGTCTATACCACCTGAATAGAGCTATCTGTTAGCATTTAAATTGTTTTATTGACACTTGCTTGCTGGCACATGAATAGGAGAAGTGTGCAATGCTTACAGGCAAACATTTGACCACTTACAACACTTACTTTAATTTGGAAGAAAAAAGAGAAATATTTATTATAATTACCTGCTTCGCCTTTTCTGATTCTTTGTTTGAAAACATGCCAAACTAAAAAAAAAGAAAAAAAAAAAATCAAAGATTTCAGCCTTTATTTAGTCAATTCTTTATGTTTTAAATCCTTATATTTCTTACTTTTTGAAATTTAAACAAATCGTTGAACAGATTAGATTTCTTAATTCCATTTCTTACTTTTAAATCAATTAAAAATAATAATAATAATTCCAAAACCACTCAAATGAGCCATTAATGTTTTCTATTTAATATGACATTATATTAGAAATGATGTAAGCTATATTTTTTTTCAGTATGCTCTTTAAAAAAAAAAAAAAAAAGTAATAGTCGAAGTATGAAAGTGATGGAAAGCTTGAAGTAGGGGACAGAATGAATATCATCAGCATCATCACTCAGTGAAATTAATAATTGATCAGGAAAACTAGACGCCAGGGGAAAAGTGATTTTCCTTGAGGGCCCTCGGTGACAGATGGCGAACCAAAGATTCCAGCCTCCGCTTAGCCGTCTCCGAATCTCCGCCCCTCTCCGTGACATCACCGGCACCCCGGCCCCGCCCAGATGCGATGCGAGACGCGTTTGCCCAACAGCCACAAAGGAGCACAAAGTGAAGTGACCAACTCAACACTACAACTGCGCGCTGCTTTGGATAAACATAACAGGAATGCAGAGGTGAGTTCATGCCATCGTTGCGCTTTTGTTCCTGTTAACCCTCTTGGCTGCTTTTGAATCGATTCGGATTATATTTTGAAACCTCCGAAATGTTTATGTTACTGTCTCAGCGCTCAGTGTTTTGTTGAACGCGTTTCTTGGAACATTTCAGATTTCACATGTCTTTTACAAACCTGAAGTTGAACATAGGCTATATCAGGTGTATTCAAGTTTTATATGCATAAACTTTAATGGGCAGAATATTAAAGAGACGTGAATTATATATAGCCTACATAAACAATAGTACAAATGTTTTTTTAGAACTAAAAACCTTGAATGAATGAATGAACTCATTATACATAATCTAAATTGGATGTTCCCAGAATTTCCTTTACAAACACTACGTAAAATATGTTTGTGTGTGTTTTGTTTTTTTTGTGGAAAATGTACATTGATTTCTTCAAGCATGTGTATTTTAAGTGGCCAATAATCATTATAAATATACATGTTTGTGACAAAATACCATAATAACTGCAGTTGCCATTACTGAAAAATGTGCAAATTGCACTGTAAACAATATTTCTCAAAGATGTGATTAGGAACAACTAATAGTATTTATTTATTTATTTATTTATTTCATTTATTTATACAAGAAAATACTATTTCAGTATTCCTATTTAAAAACTGGAGGCTACATTGAATTCAGTGTGTTACTTGCTGTTGCTTTGTAATCGTTTGATAAAAATGTGCTAGCCTTTTCTTAGTGCAAGCTGTTTCTACTCATTTTTTAAGTGGCAAATTTAGTTCTAAAAGCTCATTTTAGTTACTGTTCTATTGAAACTATTGTTACCATGGTACAGTTCCATTAGGAACAACTTGTTCTCCATTGACAGTTGGTTATTTATTGCTGTGGTTATCAGTGTTTGATAGTCACGACCACCCCGGTGGACATTTCTAATGGTGAGGACATCCTATACACCCTCGGCTCCCATTCCCAGCCGTCTATCCCCTCTCCTTTTCCTCCCTCCCCTTCCCACATTCCTTTCAGACTTTGAATGGAACAGGACTGACCTGTGGCATAGCTCAGCCTCTTTTTTTCTACAAGACCTCAGCTCCCCCTCTTATATTAACAATTTATTTTCAAGTTACGTGATGTATTAAATATTCATGGCTCACAGAACAAATAGCTGCTGCTACTTTAGACTGGTATGGTTGTATTTGCGCACGTTGGTGTGCATCTTTTTTTCATAAGCTTGTTTGTAGTGAAACTATATTTGTTGGGTCAGGAAACATCTCAAAATCTTGAAAAGGTAAGTCACGACAGTTCCAGATCCAATACATGTGAACTATGTTGACGGTCTGCTGTCGATAATCAAAGAATAAATTGTCTTGTTTGATTTGGACTTGCTATTTGGTTTGTGAAAACAAACAAAAGATACTTTTTTATGGTAACATTCTTACAGTAGAGTTAATGCTTTGCTACAATACGTCAAGAATAGCCTTGAGACTTCAACAGTCATACGTGTTAACATGAGACTAGTCTGCATTGTAATAAGTTACTAACCTTGTATGTGCTAATTTATAACCGTGTAAGTCCTCAAGTAAAACCGATAGCTTTTGCATGATACACAGGATAACGGAATGGAAAGTGATGTAATTATTCACAAAACATTGTTCATTGTTTATACCACATAAATAATGTTGGTATCTCATAACAAGAGGTTTATCCAGTTATGTTTAGAACGTAATGTAAATATGGATGCTTCAAACGTAATGTGTGCTTTTACGAGTCGAAGTGATTTTCTCTTGTAATTGACCAATGAATACTAATTGGTTTTAAGGTGGCTGGATATATTTACATTGTTCAGAGTCACGTGATCCCGATTGGACATATTACTTAGAGAGTGTTTGCGTGAGAAGAGTTCTTGATTTCAAAAATGAGTTGTGCTGTTTATAACTTGACACATCATTAACAAAAAAAAAATAATAAAAAACAAGACATGTCAAGCAACATCAAAAATGATCCGTCTAAAATGTGTAAAGCTGTAGTGTCCATTCTTTAAAAGTGATACTTGTAAATAAGCATTCTTGGCTCAATTTGTTAGTGCAGCCTTATAATTGAACTGAAAAATGTAAAGAAAATGTTTAAAACACATTTTTTTAAATGCTATATTTTATTATTAAACAAAAACGCAACTCCAAAATCCAAAAGTTGTACGTCTGAAATGTATATGGCTACAGTTAACATAGATATATTATAAAATAACTAAAATAAATGACATTTCATTGATTCTGTTTTGTGTTGTTCAGAAAAAAAAGGAAAAAAAAAAAAAAAAACGCAGGACGCATTGTCCAAAATTGTCCAACTGAATGTGTACAACTACAGTGTACAGTGTTCTAAAAGCAATACATTTAACGACAACCTTTAATAAACCTTTTAAACTTAAAATTAAACTTAAAATATCAAATGGGAAGTTAAAAGTATATCAAAACTTTTAAAACCACAAAAAAAAAAAAAACAATAATGAATGCAAGACACATTTTCTAAAATCAGTAGTCTGAAGTGTTTGCGGCAGTAGCAATGCATTTTATGATAACCATTAGCACAGCACGCTAATACCAAAACAAACAATATATAACGTAACTAAAATAAATGATTCTGTCTCGTGTTTTTTCAGAAAGAAAAAAAAACAATGTCCAAAATCGTCCATCTGAAATGGATGAAGAAAAAGCGATAAATTAATTGACAATCTTAAATGCATACTAATTTAAGAATTGCCGCTGAAAATGTTAAAAGTAATGAAAAAAAAGCATATACACAAACTGTAAAACTACAATAAAATAATTAAAAAGACAAAACGTCTCAAATGCTGTCTTGTGTGACACATTGTCCAAAATTGTCCAAATCGTAAAACTACCGAAGTGAATAGAACAAACTACAGCATACTGTCCATACAGCTGAACTTGTATCAAAGCCCAAACACGTTCTTCACAGAAGTGTCCATCTGCAAAAAATCACTCTCTCTATTATTTGTGTCTTGTCCTCTGTACATAAAGCCATGTTAGTCCAGCTTAGAGCAGCAGTGTTGAAATCCCCCTCCAGTCAGATGGCAGCCGTAAAAAATGTAAAAGCCAGGGCATAAAATGGCAGATCGTTTTACGAGGATTTAATGTTTGAGAGTTGGCCATCAGGAGAGATTACATTGTAAGTAAATTGTGGCTTTTACAGCGTTTATCCTGAGGCAAGCAGGCCTGATCTAGTTCAGCTCGCATCCAACTGGCCTTTCCACTCCCGTAGCTCTTCCAAACATGAATGACTGTTATAGACGGGTTGCGTTATGATGCTATATTTAAAGAAAGCCGCTAGTTTCAGTTTAGCTAAGGGTAAGTATTACTCTGGAGAACCTAGAATTATATACTCTCTTTTGCTTTTTCTGTGCGTCGGGATGAGGGAGTGTATTGTTGATGGTATCAGTGGGTGTCTTTAGCTGGGATCAGGACCAAGACCTGGGTGGTTCGTTTTCAGGACTCAAACATGAGACGCTCAACAGTCTGGGGCTCGAATTTAAGCCTGTTGTCTAACCCTCTGTTTCCTGATGATTCATCGGCCGTAGGTATATATATATATATAATATGTGTGTGTTTGTTACATGTAAAATAAGAGCATCTTCACCTCAATCCCTGATTCAGCTGACTGACATGTGCTTGCCACATGTAGTTTGTCTGCGTTCTTTAACGTTTCTGCTTCTCGTATTTGGCCCAGAGGAAGCTCAGGGTTATGAGTGAGATTCCTGTGCTGTTTATGATCTATCAGCTGAGGAATGATATTAGATTCCAGTCTGTGGCAGCCGATTTCCAGCTGGAGGCCTTGAGATCCACCGTAACAGCAGCAGGAGGAGGAGACGGGACGGGACGGAAGCGAGCAGCAAAGCATTTCCTCTTTCTATTTCTCTTTTCCTCTCTCACTGTTTCTCCAGAGCACTTCGTGTCATAGTTTGGCCACTTCCTGTGGCTGTAAACAGAGCCGTCGTCCAAATGAATGCATGACCCTACCAAATATTATTATTATTATAGATATTTTTTTGTATGCAACATATGATTTCTTGTAGTTTTGTGTTCAGTCAGGTGAAATTATCTGGAAATTATTAACTATAAAAATAGTTAAATTATTTTATTTGGTAAATAGTTATAAATAAAGTAATTTAGTATTGTTTTATTAAAAATTTATAAAAAATAGACAAATATAATTATAATTTATATAATTAATATGATTAATTATTTTACATGTTATTAATACCCACCCACATTATTATCTAATAAATAAAATAACATTACATTAAATATGAAAGTATATTATTGTTAAAAATAATTGTGTGATATTTGTACTATTAAATATTAATGTAAAATATATAAATAAATGGCATAATCTAAATATTTATAACTTAAATGTTTATATTTATTTATTGTAATTATGTAATATGTTAATACTCAATTTAGTTTAATTATATTAAGTATTTTTTTATTATAAAAAAAATGTCTGTATAGGTTTTGAGAGATTTGTCCTTAAACCTGATTTAGAAGACATCAAATTTATTAGTTCTTTCACACTTTTAAAAGTGGAAAGAATGTAATGTTATTTTTGTGCTTTGCTAATAGTTCTAGTCGATGAAAGCTTTTGCTGTTGAATCAATGTCTGACCAGAACAAGTTTGTCTTTAAGCCTCATTTAATGAAGTGTTTCATAGACAAAGTCACAGCAAACCAACCCTGAAAGTCAGAGATGAAGGAATTCCTCCGAGTGCTCAACTTAGTCGATTTCGGAATGATTTTCATTTAATCGAAAAATCCTGTCATTGTCCTTTGCGCTTCAATCTGTTTTCTAGCCAGAAGGGATATATTGGCATCTGAGAACGACTTTGACTGAATGCAGAGGCATTGAACAGTACATGCATTTGAGATGCATGCTGTCTGATATCCGAGATGAGGAATCTGATTGGCGGTTGCTGTTCTGGAATTTAGCCAATCAGGTGTTTGGTTCTATGACTGAGAGATTGAAGTGTCAACTTGACTTTCATTAACGCTAGACTGAATTTCTTTTTGAATTTCTCACCAGGGACGTCATGATACACCCTCCAGAGTTTAAGTGCCCACATTTTGTGCTTGATTGTTCTGGATTTCTAAACGGCTGATATCTAGAAGTGCTGATGGCCTGCTCATTACCTTTCTCACTCCTTGTTCCTGTTGCTGCATGATTTTGATGAATCTTTTTATCATTTTATCCCTATTTGTGTGTCATTGTGGCTATCAGTTAAGATTACTCTCACAGTCACAAATAATCTGCTACTGCATAATTAATGTATAAATAATAATTTCGACAAAAGTTACTTATTTGTACTAAATTATTATTATTTAGTTTTAGTAAAAAATTATATTATACATTTTGTAAAACATTGTTATTATAAATTATAATAATTGTATATATTAAATTTATATTATTCTATATTAATATAAAATAAATGAATACATATAAAATATAAATATTTTAATTTATTGCAAATAATTTACTGACAAAACTAAAATATAATATATACTACTGTAATATTATATTATATTTTCTAAAATATAATGTCAATATAAAAATTACTAAAATATTAATATAGAATATAAAAATATTGTAAGCTTATAATAATTGCATATACTTAATAATTTGTAGTATTAATATTAACACAGCATATTAATACTTTACATTTACATTTACATTTAATCATTTAGCAGACGCTTTTATCCAAAGCGACTTACAAATACTTAATATTCAATCAATCATAAATTAAGTATTGTTACATTATATAATTTAAGTTCAAATAATATTAATATAGAATATTAAAACATTGTAAATAATTAATTAATATAGTTATATTATGTAAATGGAATAATTTAGTATCCATTTTATTATTCAAATATAATATCAATATACAATGATAAATATGAAAATATTCTACATAATTTGAATTGATACAAAATTATTTTTATTTCATATATATATATATATATATATATATATATATATATATATATATATATATATATATATATATTGCATTGAAATACTTAAGTGCTAATTTTATTATTAAAGTATTAGTATATTTCATAAACATGTTTCTATAAAATATGAAATACTATACTACAAAAGTAAAAATAACATTCAATTCATTACTACTACATTATTTGCAATTATTTAATAAAATGTTATAAATCATTTAGTATTATTTTCCATTAATATAAAATGTTTCAATAATATATTAATTCTATATTAAAAATAATGCTTAGATTGTTCTTAACCTAATAATATTTCATAGAATACCAAAAGACACTCTAAAACTATGCCTTAAAAAATACAAAGTACTTTGTATCTTTTTTTTTATCACAGTGTTAGACACCTGATATTTTCCTATAACAAACAGAGGTTGCATCATGAAATGGTGAGAAATATCTGCATGGTTGAGTGATGCGAGACGGCACCACCCCAGTAACCAAACAGACACGCGCCAGAAAATACACACCGACATCCTGCACTTCAGGTTTTATTTAATTTCAGGCCACATTTGGTGTGTAATGTAAAATATGATTCCATTGCTCCATGAACATATTAAATGATGAATGTGTTGGGATGCTGGCTTTTTGTGAGCACTGGTCTCCAGAGAAGTGTGTGTGTGTACTGTAATAATTAGGTTTGACTCCATGGTTTTGCTCTGGTTAGTCTCTGCAGGCTTTCTCCTCCCACCAAGGACTTCACTCTCTCTCCCAAACACATGCACACACTAGTGAAAACTCAGAAAATAAATGATTATGTACTCGCTGAAGCGCTGAAATTGCATACTGTAGGGGGTCTCATGTCCAATTATCAGAATAAATATAGCCAGAAACTGCACGTATACTCTACGAAGTGCGTAAACGTAAACATTGCCAGTGTTTGGTTTTGTTGAGTGTATATATACTGTGTGTTCTGGATGGATTGTGATGGTTGACTAAAGTGTAAAAAGTTATTTTTCTAAATTGTAAATAAACCAAAGATTATTCAAATTGTTTTATAAGCAAACATATTTACGTTTTTCTACTTTAATTCAGTGTTACTTGCAGTTTCTTCGTAACTAATTGCGATATTTACTAGCAATTTCTGAGTAAAAATTGTTTCTAAATTGTTTCTTCTCTTGAGCAACATTCAGCTAGATGTTTTTGTTGTTGTTGTTGTTGACTAGATTGAGGTAGAGCTGAATTAGTATATAATAGCTTTAGCTAATTTTCTTAACAATATTGTGCTCAACTGTTTCTCTGCCCTGATAATAGTTGACCTGAAAGATAAACTGACTGTAGAAAAAATAAAATAAAATCAGAACCATATATTAATTATTGTATATGTTAATAATTGCGTTAAGTAACGGTTTTATTTATATTTTTATATAATTATAAAGAAATGAAAATGTTATTATATTATACTTCTTACTAAATGGTTAAAGTAATTATTTTTGAACTATAGTAAACATACATAATGAAGTTGCAATTAATTTAACTCTTTATTTAATTTATTTTAATAATTCGTGATTTGCGGAGAAAAAAACTGGTTTGCTTTGCAACGGTTGCACAATTTTGCGAACATTTAGTAATTTATAAATCAGTAAGGATTTACTACTTTTACTCAATAAAACAACTCTAAAATTAAATATTAATATTTATGGTTGTCTTATTCACTTTATTTTCCAACATTTAACCATCAAACTTTTTTGGAAGAGTGCAGTGAGACCTTAAAATTTCTCTTTTTCTTGATAACCACTTCTCATTGCAATTATAGTAAGGATTTATCACATGCTGCGTGTTGAACACCTCATTATAATAATAGTTACATTTAGATTTCATGCAGTCCTACCTGTTATAAATTACAGTCTGAAGCATGAAACTGAGCTTGTGTAGCTAGAAAAGTTTGCATATATTTTAGACCTATCATTGAAAGAAAAATTGGAACAAATGACTGTTGGCATATTTACTGACACTGAAACAATAATCATAAGCAGATCCAGACTTTTAGTAGCCGAAAGCATGACATCTGCAGAGTTGCAGTCCAGGTCTTATGACTGTTCTTTCTCCCTGAGGAATGGAACACACCTAAAAAAAGCACAGTCGTCATCAGTTTCCACAAGTACAATAGTGTTGCATTGTGTTTCATAATTAATGGGGACTCAGCACAAATTCAGTCCTTGTAATCCCCCTAAACGCCCCTGAAAGTCTCGCGTCAGTCGGCGTGACTCCTGAGGTAAATCTTCTGGCTTACGTTGAACGTGCTGGGCTTTATATGTCTTTCAGAGCGTTTGGTTTGGTTTGTGAAGATGGTCAGGGGGCGAGCAAGTCTTCATTGTTATGTAGAGCGTCGTTTCTTGAAAGAAAGGCCCGACCTGACGCAAAACAACACCGTTCATTTACAGAGGACTTAGTTTAAGCCTCGGCTAATCCAGACCTCCCAACAGAAATGAATTCTGGCATCATTTTCTCCAGCCTTTGGAGAGGCACATTTGGGAGCACAACTCACTGGCCATGAATTGTTTCTTTTTGCGTATTCATGTATGCAAATGATATTCTGAGTGTAATTGAAACAACAATATGATGTATTCTCCTTTGACTTGCTGTGCACCAGAAATAAAATTAGTGCACATGCTTCGGCACAATGAGAAATCTGTAAGCTATTTGTACGCATGGCACAGGGTTGAATTTGGCTTCCAACCTTTCCTAATTGCATATATAGTTGTATTTATTTAGCATAACTGCATATGTATATAATTTCAGAACATATTTGTTCTGTTTTCTTTGTATGTATGGATTAATTGGGTAGTTACTGACATTCGGTGATAATGTCATGTCAACAACACCTTAAGAAATATATTTACTGAGAAAAATTACCCGCTGAATATTATGATATATATATATAATAAATGTGTGTGTGTGTCTGTATATATATATATATATATATATATATATATATATATATATATATATATATATATATATATAAATTAATGCATTTATCAGACGATTTTATTCAAAGTGACTTAGGCTCACATTTTGGTGTCGTCATGTGTTCCCTGGGAATCGAACCCACAACCATGCGCTGCTAACGCAATTCGCTGTTGTTTAATATATCAAAATGATACATTTTACATATAAATACTACATATATTATGTAGAGCATATTTTATATAGCACATTTTTATTTTAAAGGTGTGTGTGTGTATACATATCTACAAAAAAATCGTCAGCCTTACTAATTGTATTAATTGATTTATTTGTTGATGTTTGCTTGTTCATTTACTCGACTTATCCTTGGTCAAAAAGATTTTCCCTCTCTTTCTCTCTTTCTGAGGAATATGTTTGATAAAGAGGCTTGTAATGTCAGACTCATTTGCAGTAGCTGAGCCTTGTCAGGTCGAATGACCTATTCGCGCAGAGACGATAAATGAAGTCGGTCATTTATTGGACTCCTGAAATTAACCTCTTATGGGCTCTTGGAAATATTATCCTCCACCCACACCCTCTTGCACTTTACCTGAGTAAACCTTTTGTTTTAGAGTCAGTGGTGAAGTATGGACTGCAGGGCAGTGCAGAAAGAAATTGCTTTGTCCTCTGCAGAAGGGTCATTTATATACGATGTGGTCATATTTACCATGTGATGAGCTGTTGGCGGAAATCCCACTCGGCTTCTTCACCCAATTAGCTTGTCAAAGTAATATAAAACTCTTTCATATCATCATTGGAACTAATAATAACATTTTATAACCGAAAGGGCCTTAATGTGGCATGTTATCTCAGTTATTGCCTCAATGCCAGGTTTTGGAAATGTAATTATAATAATTCATTTGAAATGACAGGTGTTTTTACGC
The DNA here is from genome assembly GCF_003368295.1 of Carassius auratus. Lineage (NCBI taxonomy): Eukaryota > Metazoa > Chordata > Actinopteri > Cypriniformes > Cyprinidae > Carassius > Carassius auratus. The sequence continues at coordinate 26,190,434 of NC_039264.1, read as the reverse complement.
AGGGCGGAAGGATCGGTTTTATATGGATGTGGTAATGCCGCTCTGTTTGAATTAATTAATTCAGCCAAACACTGAGCTTTATCTGTATGAAGCTGTCTGAAGGACGATGATTAAGGAGGAGTGCTTGAATTTAAACTCGCTAGGTTTCCGCAGAGCTAACAATGTATCTAAGAGCATCTAAATTCCCTGGCCTCCAGCTTGAAGTGCTTTCCACTCATCTTCTTTGAGTTACGTGCCGCATCCGAGATAAGAGTTCTCATGTCTTATGGGACACCCGAGAGTCGTGGATTACCAGTGTTTCATGTTGTCGACGGATGGTCTGAAACATCGCTCTGGCTAAATATTACAGGGATGTTGCTATATGGGAATAGCAGGGTTTAGTTTCCCGTTCCAGGTCCATTAACTGTTCTTGTACTACTTTTGGGAAAGTATTGAGTGTGTTTTTTTTTTTTTTTAAAGTGCATTATGTCATTCCATCTATGTTGGGTGGTTTTAGAACTGCTAAGGGAACCAAAAACATCTAATTATGTTTGTTTCTGATTTTAATTATATTAATAGTTCTTGCAGTGCAAAACAACACTCTACTTTCTTAAAAGTGCAAACATTGTACCATTTTGGTGGGGGGAAAGTGTGGTTTAAAAGTTAATGGAAATTAAATGATTATTATTAAAAAAAAAAATGTAATGTTAAAACTGAATTTTTGTCACCGAAAAGTTGTATGTAATTTCTTAAGTTTGTGTGTTAAGGTTCTGTTTCTGATTTAAGTTTTGTTAACAGTTCTTGCGGTGCAAATCAACACTGATTACTTTCTTAAAAGTACTACATTGCGCCATTTGGCGGGGTGTTAATAGAAGCGAAACGTATATCTTTATAATTGTATTTAATGTAAAACAATGCGTTTTTCTCACCGGAAATTAGCATAATTGCTAATGTTTCTATCAAAACAAAACAAAAATTCTGTTACCATGTCAAGTTCACACTGGCAGCATTTCAGTGTAATTTTGTTGGCAAAAAAAAGTTGTAAATGTGGTTTAAATCACTATCAAAACAAAAAAGTTTATATTGGTCTATGTGACGAATTTGCAAGACTAACATTAGTGAAATAATTTTTTTTTAAAACACGACATTCCAGATTTAGTGGATTCCTTAGTTAAATGACTGGTTATGTCCTACAAAATTTTTCCAAACAACTATAAGTGTGACTGCACATTTCAACTGCTAATAATAATGCATTGCATTCTCAGCATTGCCACAAGGGGCACTTTACTACCAATTTTAATAAACCACTTATCTACAACTGTTTTTTTTTTTTTTGGCTTCAGCAATTTGAATAAAATTTTGCTAAGATAAACTGGGCATATTTATACCTAGCTACTCGAACAACATTACATCTTGTTTAGGGGTGCTCCGATCACGATCGGCCGATCGTTAATGCGCATCTCGTCAGTAAAGCCGGTTCTCTAATCAGCGGTTAATTCCATCAGGTGCGTGATTTCACATAGAGCAGCTGTTACTACACAGAGCCGTTGTTAACTGAGAAGATGCGCCAAAAAACGCTGAAAATGAAGTGGATTTGCGCATCTTCTCTATTAACAACGGCTCTGTGTAGTAACAGCGGCTCAATGTGAAATCACGCACCTGATGGAATTAACCCCTGATTAGAGAACCGGCTTTACTGACGAGATGCGCATAACGATCGGCCGATCGTGATCGGAGCACCCCTAGTCTTGTTAAGTAGGCCTGTTACCACCAATAGAAATTGCAAAAGCATTCGTTCAACATGTCTAATGATATCACACACTTACGATTTGAAACTGAGGTTGACAGATCAATGACTAAATAGCTTTATTACTAGAGTCTGTGAAAATAGACATTAAAGAAAAGAGGATGGGGGATACAGAGGGATTACGGGAAGGAGACACTAGTCTTCAGTCTTTGAAGTGTCCCAGGTGCTGTTATCAGAAACTATGATTACATCCTTGTCAGACCTCTAGGTTTCTAATCCATCAATTGCTCTTCCTCTGCCTCCTAATACCACAATTGACACATCCAACCGGGCCAGTGATGATATTGTCGAGTTTAAAATGGGAACTTATTTTTTAGGTGCTCCTAAAAGAAGAACCATAGACCTTGAAGCACTTCCACAGAGATAGAGCTGATAGAGCCGAGGGAGGTCAGTGCTGTAATTTTACAATTTCATTTTTTTTCCAGGAATGCACTCTCCTCATTCTCCAACTTCTGATGGCCTGAATTATGAATAAAATAAAAGCATGAGGGAAGATTTTTCTTAAGGATTGGACTAAAGGGAACAGAGCCAAGTGGTATTGGCGACCAAATTCAGCATCCATTAAATGTAGATAAAAGAAATGGACATTTAAAAGGAAATAAATCTTTCCATGAGTCTTTTGTGTGAAAGGCTTTTAAAACATACATGCCAAAGATGCTTACCTCCTTTTGAAGGGTTCATCATCAAGCCTTTAAGTAGCAGACATGAAAGGTCCTTCCAAGGCCTTCATCTTTCAACTTCCACTGAGTGGTATTAAAATTTTCCACAGCAAAACTTTGCATTCATCCAAGTACAGCTTTTCTATACAGAGACACTCTCATGTCATTTCAAACCTCATTTATGGCATCCTATGTTAAAGTAAGCTACTCAGCTACTCTGAGTTACTTGGCCCTTTGGTCTTGTTTGAGATTCGATTCATGCTGCTTTGATTATTTAGTCCGACTAATTATAGCTTGTTTTACATCTCTGTGTTGTTTTGCATGTCTGTCACGTCAAGCGCAGATTAATAGTGCTCATCGTCTCAGACAGAAGTTGAGGCAATCATGCATGGGAATTGAGTCTGTTTCCTCCCCCCGCCAAAGCCAAGCTGTTGCTCACCTTAAGAGAGCATAAATCATAGCAGAAAAATAGCACCTCTAATCCACAACAAGGTGAAAAAATTGATCATTTTATAAACCGCTACAGGAGTTTGCAAAAAGGTGTTTTTTTTTTTTTTTTGTTTTTTTTATGGAACCATGCTGACACTAAAAGTAATATATTCATTTTTGGATGGTATTTATTCATATTCATCACCTAGCAGGTGTTTTAGTTTGTTTAATTGATGGAACCCCTGCTGCAACATATGCATGTGATTTTTATTTCAAGGTGTCCTTTGAAATGCTTTGATATCTTTCTTTTAGGACCCGGCAAATCAAACACTAAATGATAAAAGACCGTTTCATCCAGATATCAGGTCTATAAATTACAAGCACATATTCTGTTGTTGTTTCTAGCAGAGAGAGGTACATTAGATTAATATATATATATATTTTATATATATATATATATATTTTTTTATGTCAATTTTATTACCTTGTTTGTGATCGTGTGACTTGCAGTCTTAAGTAAATGTGCACACTGTGTGATAACATTGATCCATAGAGACTTATGCTGTTTAAAGCTGTAAGTAAATTATAGAATATTTTACTGAAAGAATATTTAAGTTGAAATCAAATATGGGAAAGAGGGATTAGTGACAGTAGCAAAAAAAAACAAAACAAATTGACCTGTTGTCTCAAAAATTCAGAAAGGCATTACATTTTGATAAAAGACTTTGATGGTGTTTTGATGTTTGGAGCAAAATACACAAGAAGACCAGGAATGTGCATTTAGTAAAAATGGGTACATTTTCATTTCATGCTAGCTTTGTTTTGTTAGCAGTGAGATGTCTCTAATAAGTTTTAATTTTTAGAGATTAAGTAAAAAGTTAAAGTGAAGGTCATAGATGGAACACATGGTCATTTGAGAAGATGAAAACTCCTTGATATGGCTGAAGATTTCTTATTGATTGTAGTAACATCTGATGGATTTTATCTAATTGCCATGTATTTCTTTAGTTAAACTTAGTTGCGACTAGAGTGAATGTTATGAAATGAACAAAGAGCATTATTCATACTTGACTCTCAGAATTTACTAGTATCTGACATCTGGAAATAGATGTTCTTGACTCCTAAGCCAACAGTTTCTGATTTAACTTCTAAATACATAACAATGTGTAAACCTCTTCCAAGACAGATTAAAAGTAATCAACTTTTAAAGATCTCTTAATCTCATGCACTACATATAACTTACATCTTGTTCCAGTTTGTCCCTTTAGCTATATCACACTAATCTCTAGCTACAATCTCTCTGAAGAGTTTTGCCTTAATGATCCAATAATCTGATTTCAGCATGTCTCATTATTCTCAGTGAGTCAAGCGTTTGTCCTGTCACACAAAGCTAATCAAGAATGTCCCTGTCCTTTTTGTTTTCCCAGCAGGAAAAAATGGAAAACTGCCAGTGTTTGATTGTCAGGTTTGGAGCAACGGTGAAATAGCGTAAACAATGCAAGATGGCCGCCCACAGGATCAGAGTAACCACCAACAACAATGTGCTCCCTAGATGTAAATCAGAGGGCACTCTTATTGACCTTGATGAGGGAGTGACTGAGGCGAGTCTTACAGATGTCAAAGGTCAGTTTATTGTACTGCAAATAAACTAGGAGAGCATTTGATTTGGTTGTGCCATTTGCATTAAAAATTAGTAATTCTTATTAATGTTTCTCTCTAAAGTGCCTTCTCCCAGTGCCTTGCGTTTGGCTCCCTCAACATCATTTGGAACTGCACGGGAAGTGGTTGCCATAAAGGATTACTGTCCATCCAGTTTTACCACTCTAAAGTTCTCCAAAGGGGATCATCTCTATGTGCTGGACGCATCTGGTGGGGAATGGTGGTACGCCCACAACAACCGAGAAATGGGATACATCCCTTCGACGTATGTCCAGCCGATCAACTACAGGAACTCATCTTTAAGTGACAGTGGGATGATTGACAATCTTGGGGACTGCTCGGAGGAGGGAGCAAAAGAGCTGGACCTGCTGGGGGAGTGGACTGGAATGTCGCTGAAGCCCTCCCTGCCTTATGACAACAACAACCCCTTTTCCATGCTCTCCTCAACCAATCCATTCCTAAATGGGTCCATGAATGATGTTCTTGATCAGAACAGCAGTGAGAAGGTGAACCAGTGCAACAGCATGGATTTGCTTTTGTTTGACTTGCCTTCGGCCCCCTTCTCCACCACCAGCAACACAAAAGGGTACAGCATTAGTGTCTTTGATGGAACATCCACCAGTGCTGATTTTGAAGCCTTGCAGATGATTCGCAAGGGCAATCCCTTTTTTCGAAGCAAGAGATCTTACAGTTTATCAGAGTTATCTATCTTACAATCACAGTCAAATCCTTCATTGCTTTCATCAGGGTTTTTTACAGGGCTCAAAGCTCCCTCCCCGGAGCAGTTTCAGAATAGAGAGGACTTCAGGACAGCATGGCTAAACCACCGAAAGTTGGCACGGTCTTGCCATGACCTCGAGTCCCTTGGGCAGAACCCAGGCTGGGGTCAAACACAACCAGTAGAGACCAACATTGTTTGCAAATTGGACAGCTGTGGAGGGGCAGTCCAGCTACCAGATACGAACATCAGTATTCATGTTCCCGAAGGCCATGTTGCAGTGGGAGAAACTCAACAAATCTCTATGAAGGCTCTACTAGATCCTCCCTTGGAGCTAAACAATGACAGATGCTCCACTGTCAGTCCAGTGGTTGAGATCAAACTCAGCAACATGGAGATTAAGTCATTCATTACCTTAGAAATGAAGGTTTCCGTTGCAACTAGGACAGAAAGTCAAATGGCGGAGGTTTTGTGTGTAAGAAGTGATTGTAAAGAGGGTCCTTACTCTCCTGTTCCACAAGCTTACATTTATGGTGATACAATTCAGGTTCAACTGGACAACTTGGAGCCCTGCATGTATGTAGCAGTTATTGTCCAGACCCAACAAATTTCCTTCAATTCAACTGTTTGGGACCATATGATGAAGAAACTAACACTGGGTCTTTATGGGCCCAAACACATTCATCCATCTTTTAAGACTGTGGTGGCAATTTTTGGCCATGACTGTGCCCCCAAGACTCTTCTTGTTAGTGAAGTTGGGAAACAAGCAAAGTCTGCCCCTCCTGTTGCCCTACAACTGTGGGGGAAGCATCAATTTATCCTTGGCAGACCACAGGACTTGCAAATAGGCATGTACTCCAACATGTCAAATTATGAGGTCAAGGCAAATGATCAGGCTAGGGTTGTTCGTGGGTTTCAGATCAAATTAGGCAAGGTGAGTCGGCTCATCTACATGATTACATCTCGGAATGCAGATGAGATTTCTGACTTCACGTTACGTGTCCAGGTAAAAGATGATCAGGATTGCATCCTTGCACAATTTTGTGTTCAGACACCACAGCCGCCACCTAAAACCGGGATACGAAACAACGGCCAGAGACGATTTCTAAAGAAAAAGGAAGTTGATAAAATTATTTTGTCTCCTCTGGCCATCACCACCAAATACCCACAGTTTCAAGAGCGCTGCATTACCAACTTGAAATTTGGTAAACTGATCAAAACAGTTATCAGGCAGACCAAGAATCAGTACTTGCTGGAATATAAAAAAGGTGATATTATTGCCCTACTCAGTGAGGAGAAGATCAAACTCAAAGGACAACTATGGACCAAAGAGTGGTACATTGGATACTATCAGGGAAAGATCGGGCTTGTACATGTAAAAAATGTGCTTGTCTTGGGAAAGGTCAAGCCTATTTACTTTTGTGGGCCAGATCTTACAAGCACAATGCTGATGGAACAAATTCTGAAGCCCTGCAAGTTTCTCACTTACATTTACTCCTCTGTGAGGACAATACTTATGGAAAATCTGGGAAACTGGCGAGCATTTGCTGATGCCCTGGGCTATGTGAATCTTCCTTTGACATATTTTTGCAGAGCAGAGCTGGATAGTGAGCCAGAGAGGGTTGCTTCAGTGCTGGAGAAACTAAAGGAAGATTGCCTCAACATGGAGACCAAGGAGAAAAAATCTTTTCAGAAGGAACTTATGATGGTAAGCTTATGCATTTGTGTGATGGTTTGTCTGAACTGCATAGTTTAAAAACTATTGTGATTGTGTTTGCTTTTTGAATGCAGTAGATGCCACTGTCCTAAATGGATAACTATTAGAAATTTGTCCACAAGCTATTTGATATAAACCCGTTTTTATGCAGTCCTACTTATCTACATTTCCTCTTATTAATGCTTGGGGCTAATTCTGATGAGAGTGCACTTAGCTGCTCTCTGTTGCCTTTCTTATCTGTACAGCTATGGAAACCTGCAAGTACAGCAGCCAAAACTATGCTTGGCACACTCAAATTCTGACTGAAAGAAGAAAGATTGCTCTTGTATTAGTTTTTTTTTTTTTTTTTTTCTGGGAACAGTATGTCCAGGGCTGGTAATGTACAAGCTGCCTCTGTTTAATCTAGACAATGTCCAGCATCATACACTCTTTGGAGTCCTTAAGGATTAGCTGATCTAAAAATGAAAATATTTTACCCCCCCTCCCCCTTTAGCTCATGTTGTTCCAAACCTTTATGGCTTTCTTAAATCTGAACTTAAATTTTGCTCATTGTATGGCTTTAGAAGACTGAATATGGAAATATTTTATGATATGAAAGGCCTCAGCCCCTCCACTTTTATATTAAGTAATTTTATTTATTATATTGAAAGAAAAGAAGTTGATTGGAATGACATGAATGGATTATTTCTGGGTGAACTACTCCTTTGACTCAACCAAACTATTGTTGACAGAAACACAATACTGGGAAAGAGCTCTGAACAGAAGAAAGCACAGCAGAGAATTTTAAGAGTGTAGTTATTTCTACCTTACATGCTCTATCTACTAGCATTGACCGATATCCCATTTATAAGTAAACAGGTTAGCACCCCACTTCTGTCTGCTCAGGACTTGCAGATCCGAGGAGACGGTCCATGTAGAAAGATATGTGTTATCATTTGTTGAGACTGGATAGCGAGAGAGAGGAAAGGTGTAGTAATTCCATTCTTATCTTTAGCAAAAAACGTTAGCTTTAGCATCTTATCTGGGATAAACAATACAAATGACATTTTTGCCACATTAAGTCCAAATGGGTATTCTGACTATGCCCTGACCTCAGAGTTAAAGTGATATATCCCTGACTGTAATCGTTGTTTTATCTGTCCTTTCACAACAGGCAGTGTTTCAATTTAAATTATTCAAGACTTGAGTGGGTGGTAAGCTTCTGTTACAGGGTGTAACACCTTAGCAATCGTTCCCATCTCTTTCACAATGTTTCTGTATATTTCTTCTGGCTGAGAGGGAGCTTCATCATTGTTTCCCCGCCGTGCTTCAAGTGCTGACACATTCATCAAGTAGAGATGAGGCTATTATTCCCAAGGCCTGACGTCATAGGATAGCCACTTGTCTTTTGTGGGAGTGAATCGATTTTGAAATTGCAGCCTGTAGTCCATGATGGACACCCGGCCTTTCCTTGCCGTTGCTCTTGCTATTATTTAGCGATTTGTCTTTTTGAGTTTTGTAATTATGCCCAATGCTACTGAGCCTGGTGACATTTTGAGTTGTGCAGACAATGAGATGGTTTGCTCAGCGTTAAGTCTGACAGGCCAGCTATTAAGCTTAGCATGGCAATTTATAGACCTTTCAAGCTAATACCCGTCTGTATTGTGATTGAACAATTCTGCCTTAGTATCCTCATTTACAGTTAGCATTCCACACACACAAATGTGCTTAGCCTAAATCCATAAATATATGGCTTTTCCTATTAAGCCAAGTTTTATCAAGTCATAACTGGCAGCTTGCCACCTTTACTCAGCAAGTGGAGCATTTTCAAAGCTAGGTGGTTGGCTAGGCACTCTGGAAGCTTCCAAAGAATGAAAGAGCTTGGCAGCTGCCTCAGCCATATCTAAACACTTCTAAAATAAACCAAACAGCATGTGGGGCACTCCAAGGCCATCAGGCTAGTAAAGAAAACAAGCTAAACTGAGCCATTTAATGTGCTTGGTTTAAATATTTGCAGTGGGCAGAACTGGGGTTATCGCCAGCTAACAGTTAGCCACTTTTTTGGGGTTTGTTGCGACTTCTTTTGTGTAAATGTCACTGTAGTCGCATAGCCAATGCATTTCTTTTTGTAAGATAGCTTATATTTGTTTGTACAAAAATGATTGAGGAGCTCTGTAATCTCTAGATATTTCTAAAATCGAATAGGTGTATTTTATCTCAACTTGCTGACAGAAAGCTGACAGTTTTGTCTCACTGTCTGGTTTAAACTGTCCGTCTCTGCCCCTAAGGGTTAAATAATGCATTTATAAAAGATTTCCAACAGATTTTGCCTAAGGACTGTCTGAGCCCTGACATTTTTCTCAAATAGCCTTGGTGTGGTGGGACACATTTTACATGCTTCTTTAGAAATCAATGTGAAACATGACCTTCACCTCTCCATGCCTTCTGGTAGCATAACTAAAATTAGATTATTTTTCTGTGACTCTTCGATCCTAACCGCAACACTGTAGATACATTTTACAGTAATTATTATAAGTGGAAGTAGTATATTGACGCTTTATGTGGCTGTTACTGTATTCAGTGGTATTGTTTAGAAATACTGAGGGAAAAGCTGAGACTTCTCACTTTCTCTCACTCTCCTACTTGCATTCTAATTTGCATACTATCTGCTATAAATAGTATGCGGGTTTAGAATTTGTGGATTCTCAATGATAGTATGCTAAAATTATATCAACAAGGAGCTCATGTGAGCTCATACAGCTTTGGATGATTTTTTTCTTGCACAACAAAAGAAAGTGCTTCAAAGTTAAGAAATATAGAATATTAAAGATACATATTAAATTAAAGTTAGATCATAATGATAAATATTAACACTGAAGCTTTGTTAGATTTCATGTATATACACATCTCTAGCAGGATATTATTAGCATTAAATGTATTTCTTTAAAGAAACTTTAGAGAAATAATAAAAAAATTGAAGAATTCATTTAAATGTTAAAATTTTTGTTAGATTTTAGCCAAATGTATGCTAGAAATGTGAAATTGTATAAGTTATATGATGAAGGCGACTGGCTATTTTAGCTAGATACTAATGTTCAGATCTTTTCTGAGTGTTAGCATCTAGCAAATTTAAATGTATGTCAAAATATTGCATACTAGCATAAGTTTCTTACGTCAAATAAGTTTGTCTTATAGTTCAAATGTGTTAACAAGGTCAATAAGCATTCATCCCAGTTACCTTTTCAGAACCGTATTTCAAGACTTTGACTTATGCTAACCAAACCACAGCATGAATGAATCGAAATCAATTGGAATTATTGCTTAAATTCATCAGAATGTTATCAAGACCTGTAATAAATAACATCTCACAGCTGAGATCAAGCCGGTTTTGTTGACAAAGGTCATAATTTCCTAAAGTCACTTTTTCCATATGCACAGTGAGTTCTGACAGCAGACTTTTGAAGCCAGTTTATTTCCTTAACCCTCAAGACAACAAGCCACGTTTACCTCAGAGCTCTCAGTCAGGGCTGTCTGATCTGGTGTCTTGTGGTGCCAGCGGTGGATCTTGTCAGGTATAATCTATCTGATGATGGGGGAAACCAGGTGATGGGAGGATGCCGAGGGAGGCCAGTATAAATCCAGCAGCTATGATTCGTTTTCCAGGGCATGATAGATTCTGTGATGGATTACTTAGTAATTGAACGCTTGATATATCATCCCATCACTCCCTGAAATTAAAGTTAATGTGAGGGAGTCAGTTGCAAAATATGGGAAGATTATATTTTGAAAATGACCGAGTTGCAGTAAAGATATTTTCTTGTTATCATGAAAATATCAAGGTCTTTTAAATAGTTTTTCCAGGGCCTGAAAAAGTATTAAAAATGTTTAACAGATACAACTTTTTTAACAAAAGTCAACATTAACTGAGAATAATATATGCTTATTAATGTATGGTACCTTATTGTAAACTGTTACTACATTTCTGTAAACAAATACAATCCAAAAGTCTTGGATCATTGTTGAATATTTAACTTTTTTTTTTTTTTCAAATATAATTCAGATCTATACATTACATGTTATATTAATGGCAACATTTGGGATTCTGACATTATGGTAATCTAACCTTTTCTCTAACAAAAACTTTATTTTCTTCTTTAAATTAGATTTCGGATCAGATATAAAATCTGATCTTTTATATTTTCTGTTCTTGGCTTAAAAATCTTGCTTAACTGCTATGGTCACCATTTACTTTTTATCATGAAAGAAAGAAAAAAAAAATCTCCTTTTGTGCTCCACAAAAGAAAGTCATACAGAAAGACATTAAGGGTGAGTAAGTGATGAATTGTCTTTTTTTTTTTTTTTTTTTTTTTTTGGATGAACCGTTCCTTTAATACGTTGGCCAGAATGCAGAACAAATCTGATATTATACATTTTCCCGCACAAGAAAAAAAAGCCTTTCAACTAGAAAAACAAAAACTCGGCTCATTATTCTTGTCACTAGAGAGATAGAAAATCCTTGGTGGGTTCATTTTATGCAGTTTTACAAATAAGAAAGAAAATCTTTCGTCTTCCTCCCACTCATCAGCTTGCCTTCCCCCCCCTACTGTTTCTTTTCTTTCTATCTTTTTTTGCTTCCCATCTCTCGCTAAACTACCAAAATGCAGGAAGCCACAGCAGGCATCTAAACTGTATAAAAAAGATGCCACCATTCCTAAACTCACAGGTCAATTTTACCTGTCCATCATTCCCTTCAGGTTGTCTCCGGGGAAAGTGGACAATATTGTGCAGCGGGTGAGTGGCGCGGCAATCCCATTTGAGAGCATGTCTCTTATACTCAACCATTCAGCCGCTATTCCAACACTCTAATGGGTTTTTCTTCGTGATTGGAACTTTCCTGTAAAATCTGAAATTGGTTTCAATGCCACTTTCAGGCCTGAAACCCTAAGGACCAGCTTGTTGTTATAGTAAGTTTCGCTCCGAACTTAAAGGCTACTTCAGTTATTGGCGTGGTGTTTTCATGAATGAAACTAAACTGGAGATTCTTATCAGATGTAGTTTGTGATTAAATCTGACAGAACAAGTCTGTGAGAAATCCAGCCAAGTCCTTGAGGCTTTTAAAGTGAGTTAGAGTTAGGAAACATGGCTAAATATGTTTGGATTAGCATGCTAGCATAATTTGCATGCGATGTAGAGCATTTTAGCATTCCAGTGTGCAGAATATCAGTGCAAACAGAATAAATAATAGTTGTTTGCTATTCCATATCCAGTGATAGACATTGGTTTTAGCATATCAGTGCATTATGGGTACTTTTCTGTTTAAGTATGTTTAGTAAATTCATAGTAGGGGTGGGTGAGATGAACAAAACCTTATGTCATGATATAAGTATTTGTATTCTATGTTAAAGATATGCATCACAATATATAATTATTTTTGCTTTAAGGTCTTTATGAAATACAAAATGTTGGTACCATAGACATTTATAAATTCTTGTCACAAGTTTAAATATCACAAAAAAAACTAATACTATAAAATAATAAAAAAAACACTGCGTATTCAGTCAGCAATTAAATAAGGAGCAACTTTTAAACTTACCGTATTTTCCGGACTATAAGTCGCACTTTTTTTCATAGTTCGGCTGGTCCTGCGACTTAGAGTCAGGTGCGACTTATTTATCAAAATTAATTTGACATGAACCGAGAGAAATGAACCAAACGAAAACATTACCGTCTCCAGCCGCGAGAGGGCGCTCTACGTCTTCAGTGGTAGACTACAGGATACAGTGGTAGACTACAGGATAGTCTACCACTGAAGACGTAGAGCGCCCTCTCGCGGCTGGAGACGGTAATGTTTTCGTTTGGTTCATTTCTTTTGGTTCATTTCTACCCTCTCGCGGCTGGAGACTGTAATGTTTTCTCTTGGTGCTTGGTTCTAAATAAATGCGACTTATAGTCCGGTGCGTCTTATAGTCTGAAAAATACGGTAATTACAAGCAATAGGAAAGATCTACAGTAGAACAAATAATAAGAAATGCTACATAGTATAAAATAATAAAATGCATGTTCTTATGCATATTCTTCACTGTGTAAATTAAATATATAAAAAGTTACAAAAGCGATTTAGTCAAGAGAGAGATTTTCTCTCTTTTCTCGTTTGAGTAACATAAATGACAGACAGCAGGAATATTAGACTGCTGTCACTTTAAGAGCTGCCCGGATCAGACATACTGTTAAACTTTTTTTTCTCAGCTGTTTGCTTCCACTTAAAAGCCTAGGGCTGTGCAAGTAATCGAATGCGATGATCATACGCATCTCGTCACTAAAGCCGGTTCTGTGATTAGTAGTAAAGGCCCCGATATACTTCAAGCAAAATTCATTTTTGCTCTTCGTTTGGGGGCAAATGAAGTTTGAAAAGGCTGAGCAACTGTTTCTGAACATTCTAACACCCCCGCATTGCTGGAGGCAGGGTGTAGATTAATGTAAATGTGTCGCGACGCTCACGTGTATGCCCTAAACAGAATAAAGATGCAATGATGGTGTACCTAGGTATGAGACGGGTAGCGATGTTCAGATTTTAGACACAAGAATAATTATTAGCAGCAGTTCAGTGTCAAGTTTGCAATACAAAACAACCTTTCCATTTCCACAATCAGTCCTTTAAGTATGAATGGCTCATAGTCTGAAAACTTAGCATGATGTGGAAAAATATATTGAAGTCAGTTTACTTTATTTAATCAGTATTCATTTATTTAATTTAACTGGGTAAATTATAACACTTTTTTATATTTTATGTGATGCCATGATTTAAAAAAAAAAGGTTTATTATTGTATGTTCCTTTGGCATTTCATTTATTGTACACCTTTTAAATTTGCTTATTGAAAGAACAACAGCCGCAGCAGAATTTGAAACCCATATAGTTGGTACTTAATACCTTTTTTTAAAAAATCTTTTATTTTAGTTTTTTTTTTCATTGCTTTGGAAAATTTGCATCTGATGTTTCTCTGTCGCATTTTGTTGCAGCAAAGCACCCATCCTTTGTGCACAGTATGAGATTTCTATATGTATACAAAACCCATACTATTATCTATGGATTTTTAAGTATGCAAATTATACATATACTTGTTACATATAATGTTATCATTTTATTTTGTAAGCATATACAGATTTTCTTAAGGCCTGCTTTCATTTTTTTATATTTATGAACCTTTGAATTTCACCTCAGATATTTACCTACGTAACTACACCATTCCAAATCCAATCATCTTCCCTTTTGTATATTGAAGCATCTTGATGAGCTTGGCATCTGAAGTCTGATGTTATGAGAGCTGTTTGCCTTTGATAACACCCTGGTAGCGGATGGTTAAGTGTACACAGAGCTCCGAGATATGCTGTATTCCAAACCGTATCGTTCGTTCTAGCCTCATTAAAGCGGTTGCATTCTGAACAGGTGGCCCCCTGTCCTCCGGAATGTTCGCTGTTCTAATTCCATAACATTTCTTTTGTGATGGATAGGCACAAGAATTCTGATCATGCCTGAGGTCCCGTTCCTTCATGATTCATCATTTTCTTTATTAACCAGGTAATTCAGGAGGTATTCTGGTCCGATTGGATACGGGCAAAATGCTTGTTACATTCCAGTCGCGCTCTGGTTGGGACTTTACATTCCTGTGAGTCTGGAATCTGGATAGATATTCTGGTGAGGCGATGTTCTGCATTTTTCAAGTCAGATTTTAATCAAAAAGATGGATAGGAAGCCGTTCATGCTTTAGCAGACATCTAATTAAGTTTTCATGTTCATTTTTCCCCAAGTCTTCAAACCAAAACATCCAATCAATTATTCTTTCATGTGACTTCTTTTGACTCTTACTACTCTATTAGTGGATACTCTTTATGGTCTTGCTAGTAAAACAAACATTGTAGACTGGAACATCATTCCCATTGTTTATAGAGTTTTTGGAAAGGCTTACAAAGATGAAAAAGCTCAGGAAGTGAATGCATAAATATAAGTCTATTCAGAGAGCGCAGTTCATCCAAACCATCTCTGGAAAATAGACTCTTGACCCCGGGCTGACTAGACGCATTCAAACAGTAAATAAACCATCCATTTTAAAGCCAATTCTTTCTGACTTGGAGTAAAATACCATTGGGGACTCATTTATAAAGGGAATTGCTATCAATTGTTCTTTGACAAGAAGAAAGTAATAAATAGCACCTACAGTTCTTCACATTACTGTTCAAATCCGGTCCTGTGTTCCAGACTGGTTGTTGTAGTATTCCTGAACAAATGATTAATATGAACTAGTTTGTGAATTAAAACAAGCAGTGCGACCAATGCTGTACGATTCCTGAAGGATTGACTCTTTTTAAGGCTATTTTTCAGCAGAACAGACTGTGTTCTCATTCTTGAAAAATTATTTTCTTCCTTTATCTAATTGAAAACATACCATGCCAGCACTGTAGTTTGATTCCCAAACTAATGACTCCTAGAGACTCCTAAATTAGATCTTTTTAAGTAAGTTAAAGACTGTAACAAGCAATGTAGTCAGATTTCCAAGCAGATGCCTCTCATTTTTCTTTTCTTTTTTTCTTTTCTTTTTGTTTTGTGAATCAAAATCATAACCACCCTAACCAGTGTAGTTTCATTTCTGAACAAATGATTCTTATGAACCAATTGTTTTCAAACTAAGCATAAAGTTCACCACCGTGGTTTGTTTCCCCAACTAATGACTCTTTTAAACCAGTTGATTTTAGTGATTCAAAATAAAAAGCACAACTGATATAGTCTGACTTTTAAGAGGTGATCATTTTTAGAGAATCAAAGACCATAAAGCGACCAATGAAAATAAATTCCTTAAAGAATGACTCTTCTAATGATTTTTCTTGAATGAAAACAATATGTCTCAAACAATGTTCTCCTCATACGCGCAACTGGTGTAGTCGAATTCCTCAAGCAATGGATCTTTTGATATGATTCTTTTTAGTGAATAAAAGATGTAATTTTGATTGGTGTAGTTAAATTCCTTAACAAATTACTCTTATGAACCTGGCTTTTTTTTGTATAAATTCCAAAACATACAAAGTGACTGGTCGAGTCTGGTTCTTGAATGATTTACTCTTATGAGCTGGTTACTTTTAGTGAATCAAAACAAAGTACTGTTTCGCCTATACTCCCAGATAATGACTCTACAGATAATGATTTTTTCTTTTTCTTTTTTTTTTTTTGCAAAATCTAAAACATACAATCCGTAAATTCGAAGCAATCTTTTTAGAAAGGTTTACAATGTGTTGTAGAGGTTACATAAATACAATTGCATATTCTAAATCTTTGCAAGTAATTATCTGAACGACTCATCTGTCATTGATTAAAGGTTAGCTGGGATGTTGTTGGGAGAAGTAATGCAATGCTGTACATTTCTTGCAATCATTTATGCGAGGTGAGGCTTCCAACAATAAATTACAAAGCCATTTGGCAAGAAAGAAAATTACCCGGGGCTGTTTGACTGAGCGTATTTTTCCCTCTAATGACTGTGACATTTTGCCATCTCATCCCAAATGTCAGGATTCAGCAGACCTCTTGGGTGCTTTCAACAAGAGTCTTCTCTTGGCTGAGAACGCAGGGAGGGCATTTGCCTGGAAGATCAGGCGTGGATTGGCCCACAATCAAATTAAAGCATGCTGAAAGAGAGATAGAGAAAGCAAGATTGAGGAAAAGCTCAGAGAAATAAACAATAGATGGAAAGATCTTTTCCAGGAAAGCATTACGGCATTCATGGACCATTTGCATCCTGTGTTGTCAAATAGCCTACTGTAAGTAAAAAATTATGAAAAAATTCTGCACCAATTAAGTAAAGCAAAAAAAATTTTTTTTTTATAATTGACCTATCGGTAAGCCCCTCCTCTTAGCACAGATGAGCCAATGGCACTTGGACATCTTTAGGCTTCATCGCCATAGAGATACACTGGAAGATCCGAAGCTCACATCGGTTTAATGGTGTTCATGCTACAAAAAAAAAAAAAAAAACATTTTTCTAATTTCAGTCAACCTGAGAGGATAGGCAATGTCATTTATTTTATTCAATTTCCTAAATCCAACCAAAACAGAGAAAAATGTCCGATAATGTTCACAATGAAGACGAAAATTATATGTTTTTGGTTGTCACACTCTCATAAAGTTACACTTTTCATCTGCTCAAGCAGAACATTAATGTCATTTTTTGCTTCAGCAATGTATCTCGGGCTAAAACTTGCTAAGGTTAGCATTAATGTTAGTGAGTCCATGCTAACGTAAAAACCTAAATAGCGAACTGTTCTTACGTTATGTATCGTGCAGTGAAAGTCAAAAACGCACAAAAGAAAGTCTGTATGAGAGTGCATCTACATATTAATCTGGTTAAATTTCAATTAAATTAATCTTACTCTGTGGTATATGAACAGTGTTGATCCGGGATGTTGTCATTGCGATTGTGACGACCTTAACATAATTCTCCCGTTTGCATTGTGATCTGTATTTTTAAATATTTCTTAAATATCTTTTATATATCCCTCCATGGCATATTTAAGTCCCACTTCAAGGTCCATCTGTGTCCCAAATGTATTAAAAACTCCTCAGAAGAAGGTTACCATTGACAGCTGTCAGTGTGAGACAGTGAGCAATTCCATTTGTTTGTCCGAGTGAGCAACGTTAGCTAAGGGGGGTGGGGCTTACTGGGTGCGTAAATTCGATCAACAGAAGAAAAATACAAAAAGCTAAGGCAAAACATCTACACACCAAATTAATTGCAAGGTTCAAATTCCTTTTAACAAGAGTTGATTCCTGAAGATTTACAGAGGTGACAACAAAAACTGCATAAACAAAAAAAGTGACTGTGCACACGTTAAAAAAAAGGAAACGTTTAAGTCCTGGCTGGACTATCTTCAGTGCGAAAAGAGTTAGAAAAAAAAAAAGATAAACAAACATATATTTTTCTAATTTAATTTCTAATATTTATTTTTATATATTTTAAGATTTATATATTTTTATAAAGTTAAATATAGTTGTATATATAAACTGTAATGTGGTTCCTATTCAAAAATCCTGCGTTTAGCTTCAGTGGGCACTTTCTTGGCTTTTCCCCCCTCAGACTAAAGTACCTGTCATTAAGGTTTAGATTTACAGAAGCTTTCTGAAGTTGCGGTAAAGAATATTTATGCGTTCCTCAAACAAAAGATTCCTCAGTGCTGCAGGGGTATTAATCTGAAGTGGCCTCACAGCTTTATCGCGCTTTTGAAGTCATAGTCCATTCTTCCGGAAGTTTCCACCCCCCTCTTCTCACTTATACGTGTACAGTATCTCATAATGCAGTGAAAAGGAAGTCATCAACTTTATTTACCCAACAGGGAGGCGGCTCTCATGATTGTATGCATCTTATCATCTCACTGAAGATATCCCGTGGCTCTAGTTGTGCTTTTCTTTCCTCTCTTCCCTCGTTCGGCATCAAGCATGAAGGAGAATGAGGATTACCGCTCCATTCCGCAGGACCCCAGGGGTCCCTTCTCATTCCAAACATGGCTGTGTTTGTGTGTGTGGCAGGAAACCGGGTCGGTCAGGTCCTTTGAAGGGTTCAGTCACTCATCCGTGGAGGCCACAGAGCAAAGACCACAAATTCCTGACCTTGCATTTTTTTTGTACCTTATCCATCCTTTTCTTCATGACTGGAGGGATTGTTGTTCTCCTGCTACACCTTTACATTCATTTTAAAACCCATTTATCTCGGCATCAATATGATTTCACTCCTGTGGGAGGTTAGTTTTCTATAGTGTGTGTGCTGGGAGGAATGTGAGTGTGTGTGTGTGTGTGTTATTACTGGCTGTTTTTAACTTATCTGGTTTAATTTTAAGCTGTTTTGCATGAATATATATGGTCCTTAGTGCATTGTTTTTATTATATAGAGCAAGTTTAGGAATATTTAAAGTATAAAATATTATAATACATTATTAATACATCATTATACAAAATTAATATATTTATTATTTACACAGAAAAAAAAAGATTTACTGACCCAAACTTTTAAACAGTATTAACTATTTTTTAAGTATAGAGGATACATTAAATTGATCAAAAGTGACAGATCAAAAGACATTTATAATGTTACAGAATGTTTATTTTGAGCTTTCTATTCATCAAAGAATCCTGAAGAAAATGTTTCACAGTTTATATTACTTAGAAAAATAAAATCAATATACATGTATAATCTATTATAAAATATTTATGAAATTAATAATTTACACAGAAGTTGTGAATTGATCAAAAGCGACAGATCAAAAGAAATCAATAATGTTAGAAAGTATTTATTTTGGACTTATATCAAATCCCCCCCCCCAAAAAAAAAGAAGCAGTTTCCACAGAAATATTTTAATCAGCGTAACTGTTTTCAAAGTTGATCATAATTCTTGAGCAGCAAATCAGAATAGTAGGATGATCCAATAAATGCTGCCCTTGTGAACCTAAGATAAATGGGGAAAGATCGTGACCTAGTGGATAGAGAGTTTGACTCCTAACCCCAGGGTTGTGGGTTCGCACAAACTTGGGCTGGCAATTCCATGACTGAGGTGCCCTTGAGCAAGGCACCGAACCCCAAACTGCTCCCCGGGAGACCGCAGCATATAAATGGCTGCCCACTGCTCCGGGTGTGTGTTCACAGTGTGTTTTTTCACTGCTGTGTGTGTGTGCATTTCGGATGGGTTAAATGCAGAGCAGAACATATTCTGAGTATGGGTCACCATACTTGGCTGAATGTCACTTCACTAAATCTTACTGATCCTAAACTTTAGAAAAATATTGTATGTGTTTATTGTAAGTCTTATATGAAAAAAAATAGTATTTTCACATTATATTATCTATTATTCCATTGTCTATTTTGGAATATTTAGTGTATATAAAATTAATTAAAAAATGTTATCTCAATTTCTCTGTCTAGAGTGAATTTGAAGGACATGAATGAAAATATACAATTAATGAATGGCAAGCCTGGCATACATGTAAAAACTGCTTCAAGCTATGTAGAAATTCAGTTACATGGTGAATACCCCATAAGGCCTATTTGTGTCAATACACTATTGTCTATCATGGTGCTATAATGATCTCCAATCATGTTTTGAAGACCTCAATATACCACCCTATAGAAACAATCTTCATCCTAATAACCGTTATAATGAATCTCTTTAATGGTGTCATTATGAGATATAATGAACACTTTATGCAGGGCCAGAGGGCAGCAGTAATGTTAATTGTGTTGCTTGTGAAATATAAATTAAAAGACAAACGTTTAAGGTCAAGTGTGACTTAAAATATTAGTGAAATTGCAGTGCATTTTCATTTTTTACTTCGTGTGAGGCTGATAAAGATACAATTTAAGTCAAGCAAATGTACATGTTTGGCCTTTCTTGTTTTTCTTGTGTGTTTGTAGATACTTAAAAAATGTCCCTCTTTCGGTCTCTTACTCAGGCTCTTTTGAAGATCGATTGTCAGGGATTAGTGGCCCGACTCATAATGGACTTTGTGTTGCTGACTACGGCAGTGGAAGTGGCGCCTCGTTGGAGGGAACTCGCCGAAAAACTCGCCCGTGTTTCCAAGCAACAAATGGATGCCTACGAAGCTCCACACAGAGACAAAACCGGGATGGTGGACAGTGAGGTGAGGACACAACCTCCTTTCAGTATAGAGGAGAACAGTTTATGGCTGTGCAAAAAAAATTGAATGTGATTTCCATGCGCATCTCGTTAGTAAAGGTGCTTCTGTGATTAGTAGTAATATATATATATATATATATATATATATATATATATATATATATATATATATATATATATATATATATATATATATATATATATATATGCACAACCCTGCAGTTCATATTTGTGAATACGATGAGATTATATAATCCATTTATTGTATCTCTATTTTAGGCCATGTGGAAACCAGCCTATGACTTCCTGTTGACGTGGGCCGCTCAGATTGGCGACAGTTACCGCGACGTCATCCACGAACTACACATGGGCCTGGACCGGATGAAAAATCCAATCACCAAACGCTGGAAACACCTTACCGGCACGCTTATCCTTGTCAATTGCCTTGAATTGCTTCGAAGCTCCGCCTTTAGCCCCACCCCCCACGATGACTTCGCCATTTAGCTCCACCTCCTCACAAATCAGTTTCAACATCACCACAGAAAACTGTACTAAACTTTTAATGGATTTACTCTTTTCTACGTCACCATCAGCTGTGAGTTTACCTCAATCCAAAAGCCCTGAGCACTTCCTGTACCCGCCTACGTCCATATAAGGGCATACGGAAAGCCAGTAAAGCCAAAACACAGAGTGTTTTAAGTGTAGCTATTTTTCGAGATTTCCGAAGGCATTTTTATCAGTTTTCTTCATTGCAATATCTATATTTTTTTATACCAGATGGCACAAAGGAAATTTTTATGATCACTTTGGCATTTTTCAAGAACCGTTTTTTTCAGAAAAAAGCAGATTACATCTTTGTTCGTTACTAAAAAACGAAGGTCTATTTTGTGACGTCACATTTACCCATGTTTATCTTGTTCTGGATGTTCTATATTTCGTTGCCAAACACTCACGCCTTCCACATTTGTGATTTTATTCCACTGATTTGTTGCTTCAGTTGCTTTGCACAAGAAGATGGATTACTAGAAACGTGAAACACTACAAACTGATTACATGAGAGGAAGGAGCATATGGCTTGTTAATGAGATGGTAAGTTCTGTGGCCCATGTGTGTTATCCCTTCAAGCTTTTGCAAAATTTGCATTTGTGAGACCAGATATCACACCATGTACTAGGTATTAAATTGCAGTGTTGCATTTGTTTCAATTGTGAGTCATTCATTGTGTTTTTGTCAAGTAAAAAACAAATGTAGTCAGATTAATAAATGAACAGATCATAGCATAGATTTTGTTTGTCTATGATGATTTTTTTTGTTCTACATTTGCATTTTTTGTACCTACAGTTTCTCCACTTTTAGACTTATGTTCTTTTAAAAGAGCTTTTTTTTAAATAATAATAATCATTTATTTTACATCCCGTAATTGTCGAGGAGATTTTGTGCTGTTTTTTGGAACAGCATGTAGGGAAAAAGTGAATGTATTTAAAATATATATTCTGTGATATAGAGTTCTGTCACATTCATAAAATGTTTTTGTGTTAGCTCTTTGAGATGTTTGAAGTAGCTGTTTGAAGTTCTAATTCACACATTGTCTTAGTTGCAGCCAAATGTTTAGCAAGAAAACTGCTTGAATTAAACATGCTGTCCCCATGTTGTTCCCATGGATTCAATAAAGCAGCTGTAAATTTAAAGTTCCTTGTTAGATTTCCGTTCTGTCTTTATTTTGACTGTTTCTCGACTATTTGTCTCCATTTTCACTCCATTCTTATTGCAACTAGGAACTATTTCTAATTATTGCAACTTTCTCAAAAGTGCAACATTATATCCGAAAATTGTGATTTCTCATGATTCTGATGTCACAATTGCAAATAATTTTATTGTTATTGCATTTGCATCCAGGGCTCGAATTAAGGGAAGATGCAAAATTACAAAAGGCATCACCTCAGTAAAACCACAATTCTCCTTTACCATCCCCTTTGGATTAATAATGTGTATTATTAAAAATGTATCATGCAAATCAAATGTTAAAATTATCAACTTAACATAATTAAAGAATAACGGCGATTGGCCAATCAGAACTTGGTAAAATAACCTTATAATTCAAGAAATTAAAAAGAAAAAATACCCATGTATGAGTTTTTATGTTTTTATATTCATTGCACAAGCAATGTACTTTAATGAATATCAGTAGGCCTACATGCACGAACACAAATTCTAATTATGGAATACCACACGTCACTTTTTCACTTTCACTTTATTTCTCATTACTGCAGCTTTCGTTCAAAAATGCAAGTATTTCTCACAACTGTGACTTAATTTGTTGTTATTGTAAATATGACTGAATTTAAATCTCACAACTGTGACTTATTGTGTCATATCTCACAATTGCAACATCAGTGTGTTCTTATAACTGTCTGACAATTGGGACTTTATTCTATTCTATTACATTATATTACACCAATGTCACATCCCAATATATCATGTTGCTCTGTCAAGCTTTCATAAATTGTGATATACATTTTTACTTATATCACCCACCCCTACAATATTATGACCAACTTGTAGTGTATAACTTGGATTGTTTGAGTTCTGTGCATTTAAAGACTCTGTCCTTTGACAGTGCTGCAGTCTTTGTTTCTGACCTCCGCCCAGTCTGCAAGCAGCTTTCTGCATCCCTAAGCACTTCAATAAAGCTGACTGTGAAAAATCAATTTACACTATATTTAAATTGCTAAATTAATTACAAGCTTGCAGAAAGTCGAATGGGCAATATAAAATCAAGACCGTTTTATTACAATCATAATTAAAGAAGAAAAGCATGACGACTAGAGTCAATGAAGACATACTGTAAATGCAGAGCAAACGCATCAAACCACAGCAGCAAATGCTGTATCCTTTATGAATAAATGGTAGGTCCAGTCCTGGATGCTGATTGGTCGATAGAGCGTTCCAGCTGTGCTAAACAGCACAATACATTTACAGCTATGATGCAAAACACCTGTTCAAAATAATGTCTGTAAGTGCAAAGAGGAAAATTTCAGTCTGTTCCTCACATAAAGCTATCACGTGGCTTCAGAAGATATTTATTAATAATGTACAGGTCACATGGCATCATTGTATGATACTTTTTAAGTGCTTTTATTTACTTTTGAAGTTTGAAGTTCTTAGTGGAAGAACAGGGATGTCATACAGAAATGTATTTTATTTTTGGTAAAAAAGTAATTTATTGTACTTTTGGTTTAAAAATTGCTTAAATATACACAGTATTTTGCAGCTGACACTTAATTTGCTTAATATATTTATGTACATTTGTGCCCTTAATACCTTTTTTAGAACAGTTTTAGTTGTGATACAAATATATAGGCACTCACATGCAATAGTGACATACTTAATAATCAAACAGAATACTGATGAATGAAGTAAACGCTAGTCAAGTGTTTTAAATTACTAAAATGAAAACAAATTAAGAGAACAACTGGCGTCCCTGTATTAAATATTTAGGTCTTGCACAGGTGTTGAGGGCTCTGAAGTGTTTGATTTCATTGTTTGCGATGTCTACAGTTATTATGTCAAGTGTCAGTGACTAGATTTGTTATAACTAGAAACAGAGCAAACTGACAAATATTTTCTTGGGTCCTTTTAACATTTTTCTTTCATCTTCATCTCAAGTTCCTTGAGATGTGTGACAATTACACACATTTTCCCTATAAATCCATTTTATTTGTAAATATGTATTTATACACTGATTAATGCTAGTATTTTATTTATTATAAATCCATTGTATTTTCATACAAAATAAATAAATAAACAAACCTCAAAATGAAAATGTCAGTACACCTGGCAAATTGTCCTTAATTGGCATAAAAATGTGAGGAGGACATGTTTTTGAGAGATTAACCAAAGCCTAACTTCTATGAGAAAGAATGAAATGGCTCTTCTTTAATGAATAAATGAACTGAGGAGTGATTTTAAAGGTGACTTCTATTGAAACATCAGGCTTTAAGTTTAGAAAAAAGGCGTTTGATCTGTTTTCTTTATCATCTAATGGAGTCTTTTCATGTTGGTGGCTTCAAAGCATGGGGACTCTCTAAGGAGTAAAACTTCTCGAGATGCAAAGGAGGATGAGCCTCCAAAGTTCTTCTTCACTTTTCTGTTTATTTCATACCCTTCGCTTCTCACAGACCTCAGACTGTGACTGAAATTCAAGCGCAGATGCAAAACAAGTTGTAGAAATGATAAACTGCCGATTCAATGGAAATGGATCAACCAACCATCCACATAAACACTGCAAATTCTTATTTTCTTTCACCCAAAAGAACCCATCATGAGGGTTTAATTTGCTCTTTCTGAAATATATTCCAGTCACGCGCTCCCATCCGTTTAATAAGCTCGCATTCCTGCTAATGATCAAACACATACATCATTCTGATGAAATAATCATCTGTCAAAGAGCATCCATTGCAAAATTAGGTTAATTAAGCGTTCCGGCAATGCATTACACATCACAACGGGCAGCTGACACTGAGAGCTTGTGCATATTCACAGCGATGTGGCAAGGCCACACAGTGGGATGCAGGGAAACATTCCAAATAGTTGCTAGGATACCGATGAATGCTTGAGGCTGATTGGCTAAAGAGGACTTGGTTTTCTAAAGAAGCTGAACAAAAAACTACGACACAGTGAAGGTCTCAAAATAATGTGGACTTGATTAGATTTGTCGTTTAAATGGTGTGGAATACAATACCTACCGGGATCAGTTTTGTAGCAACCGCTAGTCAAACTTTTTTTTCACTGAAATTGATTGGTCATTGGGCCTCATTGAATTGTAAAGTGATTTTTATGCCTTCTATACAGTAGATAACTTATTATCCTGTAATACTATACTATTATACCTACTATCTTGGAATTACACATGGAGTATGATTTTAAAAACATTTACGCAAATCTTTAAAACATTTTTTTTTTTTGTATCAATGCAACATAATTTGGTCAACATGTGAATGTGGCGTGTGATTGACTGGAGTACACTGTGTACATCGTAAATAATTGTTGTTTTTACAGTATATTTCTGTATTCTCAACAGTTCCCTGCTGTACAATTTGCATACAGTATGTTACTGAGAATTTAGTGGTTGTTTCACAGTATGTATTCTCAGCAGTTTCCTACTGTATACACTGTATACAGTGTGCTGCTGTAGATTTTCAATGCATTCTGGGAAAATATTAGCCTACTGTAAATATAAGATTGCGCTTAACAACCACGACTATTTCTACGTTTTACACAAGAAACAAATGGTACTTAAAAAAAAAAAAAAAAAAAAAAAAAAATATATATATATATATATATATATATATATATATATATATATATATAATTGTGTGTGTGTGTGTGTGTGTGTGTTTAGGCTATATGAAATGTTAAAATATAAAATGTGATTAAAAAAATCTAAACAAAAGTGACATTTTTAATGTATTATAATGTTTCATTGGGGAGAAAATTACAGAGTGTACCTTAAAATTAACATTAACGCTAATAAACTAAAAACAAGCTTTTCAAACTTTAAACTGTGTTTATGCATGTTTGGCTCATAATTTCCACATGTAAGAAACCTGAAGCATATGTTTACCCGGTAATCGCTTTCTAAACCTTTAATAATGCGCTGTCTCTATGACAACCCTATAATACACATACACACAGCTGCTTGTCAGTGAGGAGTAACGTTTCCTTTTATTGGACAAAAGCACGCGCGAACACATTTACACACAGCCTGAGGTAGGGGACAAATTTAAATTTCCTTTCTCTGAGTTGAATACCCAGCATCCTGTGAGTCATTAACACCCGTTTGTCTCATAGCAGCAATAAAAGGTGAGTAAACAGCCTATATAAGTATCCAATCTAGCAGTAAAACAGCATAAACGTCTCCTGAGGGAGCAGCTGACGTGAGCCGGGTCTGTCTTATTCATATTCCTGTTTGGACGGTTAAGTCCTGTGAGGAAGAGCTGAAGGTAAATGATGTGCAGGTGGAAGAAACGGACCCGGAATGGAAAGTTAATATGAAAGAGAGAGAGAGAGAGGGGAGAGCTTGACTTGCCCTTGCTGTTGAAGTAAAGCCCTTTAATTAACATCTCCTCATCCCGCAGAGTGCAGTGGACGGATAACAGTTAGAAGAATAAATCAATAGCTCCTTCTGCTCCTCTTTGTGGGGATGAATCCATCCTCTCAGTGAAAGCTGAAAACATTAACGATACAGCTGAATTAAAGGGCACCTATTATGCAAAATTCACTTTGGAGTTGGCAGTGTGTGTAGCTACACAACCTATAATATTGTATCTATTTATGTAAAATTGTATTTCACTTTTGTGTGACATAACAATTCACCAGCCCCACTGCCATAATCTTATCGCCATGTTTATCTGCACGCTAAGTTTGAGCATTTAAAAGCAGCATTCAAGTAAGAAATGTCTTCTTATTAAGGCCATAGACATTATTCAGTCCAGAGCAGAAAGCGATTCTCTGCTTTTATTTTATTCTTTGGGTCATATTAACAGCATAGACTGCTGTCTAGGTACAGTATATTGTGCTGATGTCACTTAATACACAGATCTAATACACTTTTCCAGATGTTTACTTCACAAACATAACCGAATGTGTATTTGTAACTTATGCGTGTTTTAACATAAACTCCTGTGTGAAAGGGAACTTCGTATTCATACGCAGGTGTACCGACCAAAAATGCTATCCAGCAGATTTTGCTAACAAAAATATATTTGCATCAATTTAAGGTTAAATTTAGGTAAAGGGTAGCTATGATATCGCTATCGATTTGTGCTCCATATCTGTTTAAAGGTACAATTTGTAAGATATTTGCAGTAAAATATCCAAAAACCACTAGGCTAGTGTTATATATTTTGTCCAGCTGATTACTAACAATATCTCTAATGTTTTCAACTAATTGTAAATCCTAAGAAAATTCCCATTGTAAACAGTGACACTGGGCAGTGCAGTCGCCTGTCAATGACGTTAGTTATACTTTTGTTACCGCCTTTACTGACGTAGAAACCACATGGCAACAGTGTCATGGACAAATGCCAAAGTAGCTTCGCGACAAACTTCAACTAGAAAGAGATGCCCATCTCGCTTGTGTTTTACTCAACAGGTGAGTTGTTTTGATTCGTATCTTTACAGAAAACGTATGCTATTATAACGATCAACAAGATTAGTATAATGGGGCATATACGCCAAACGCGGGGCATAACGTCTCTAGACCCGCGCGAGGACGCGTCTGATCCATAGTCTTACCGCGTCTTTGCATTGACTTTGTGTGTAATCTACTCGCGCTAATCATTGAACTCGCGTTAAATCCATGATTTATCTTTCCGTCTGATTGATGGCCGTCAGCGGTTGGGTAGAAGACAACAAATCCCATCATTCCAAGCTCCTTCTTGGCGTCATCAAACCATGCGATTGTTATTGTTTAGGTAGTGAGCCCTCTAGTGGCAGGTCCAACAACCTGTACCTTTAATGGGAGGTAGCACAATCTGAACGGGCAGCACAAATCATCAGAACACAGCCACTTCCTATACACTTGCTACGCATGTTTGAGCAAAGAAATCCCTCTATCAGAAATTTTAACTAATGTGGCTTTAAATTGCATGATTTCAGAGCGATAGACATGATAATCAAAACCAAACAGATGTTTTTCTAGCAGTTACGTGCTGTAAAGGCACTTCCCTATCCAGGAAAAGAGGGCGGGGAGCAACAGCTCATTTGCATTTAAAGAGACATGCTTTTATATAGCATGTTCTTGTTTCTACTCAAAACAGGCATTTTCAAAATGATATAATACATTTTTTGTGGGGTATTTTGAACTGAAGCTTCACAGGCAAATTCTGGGGACACCTAAAAAGTCTTTTACAACAGACTTTTAAAAAGGGATGGATGTTTGTTTCAAGTGATAAGACAGGTAAGTGACGTTATATCATCTTGCTGTATGTGTCGTTTTCTTTGCGTGTTCTGACTAAAAGCACCAAAAAGCCATTTTAAAGTGGTTAAGCAAATAATAATAATAATAATTGGCAGGGATCCTAAGACCAAAACAATTAATATGCCTCCTCTAATTTACAACCAATGAGTGATTATTCACAATAAGACCAGGGATGTTTAAGCAAATAGATGGGGCCAATTTCGATTTGTTGTTGTCTTTAAGAGCTTTCACTTCAGAAGAAACTGTTCACATTTAACAGCTTTAACCTTTTCATAATCACAAACGTATTTCAGTGCAGTAAAACCCAACAAGCATCTCCCCTCACTCTTCTGGCATCCTTTTGAATCTGAACTCCTATCTTCTAAATCTGTGGCAGGCAAGCGACGCTAACTCATTTCCAATTTCACAAGGTGTCCAGATCGTGCTCGCTGTGATGGCTCAACAGAGCTTATTTCCATAATTACACAGCACATGCAAACGCTCGGTGACAATAGTGTGAAAAAAGAAATGCATCTGGAAAACTGCATCATTTCAGGATGGGAAAACATCCTTTTGAGTTGGAGAAAGATAATTTTTCTACGCCTTAAGAATGATGCAATCAGGTTGTAGGGTAAAAGTACTCAGTCTTGTCATTCTTTTTGATTTCAATTGCTTTTAATTTGATAAAATACTCCACGAGGTCAGGTCATAAGGCCGGCGTACTGGTGTAAAAAAATGATCTGTGATGGACTCCAGTATTTCTTTCAATTTCCTCAATCTGTGTGAGAGAAATGAGCTCTCTTCTGCCCACAGTCTGTCACTGGGACAGCCCTTTAGGCCACTCACATATCAGCTGATTAAATATGTATTCCATGCTGAGTTTGGCTCCCGATGGGTTTTGAACTGATGTGACATACTTTGATTTGTCAGACACTGTGGAGATGTGGCATGTAGAGTGTCCTGTCCTTCAGGGGATATGTAGTTGTGACTTTGAGTGTAGGAATGATGTTTCACTGAGGTCTGAAGCCTGCCTGTGTCAGATAAAAAAAAACAGATAAACAAACCGATATTTGTCTTTGATCACATGGAAATGGATTCTGAACAAAAGTCGACTTGAAAATGAGGTCACATTGAAGTTTGGACCCCATCTCTAAACCTATTATGTAGTCATAGTTTGCAAAGTAAATTATTCATTACTAAATATGAAAAGCAAAATTATTTTAACCTTGTTGCAGTAATTTAAAATTCATACTCTTCACACATTATAATGAACATTATAATGAAAATAATGTTTCCTTTCACAGTGTTTTTTTTTTTTTTTTTTTATGTCAAACCTGATACATTACAATAACCTGATATAAACCTGATAGATTTAAAGATTAGTATAAAAATTATTTATTTTTTTTCCGTAATAATCAATCAATCAATCAATCACCTATGGATTCATTGCAATGAATGGGTGCCATCAGAACCAAACAGCTGATAAAAACATCACTATAATCCACAAATATTTTTCACTTCAAACTGTCGCTTTCTGCTAAAATATGAGTCCTTTATCCATAATATTGCTTTCTTCAGTAAAGTCTGGAAAGTAATTGTCTGAATCAGGAGAGAAATAAATATGCACAGATCGAGCACTGTTTACCAGCAAAAACAGTCCAAAATGGTTCTAAACAAATATGTCAGGGGGCAACAGGGGTTGGGCGTTTTTTTTTTATTGGAGGAAGCGTTATATTTATATGATGTATATGATTTTTCTATCAGCTGTTTGGACTCTCATTCTGACGGCACCCATTCACTGCAGAGGATCCATTGTGGCAAGTCATATAATACAAAATTTCTCCAAATCTGTTCTGATAAAGAAACAAACTATTACTTATACTGTCTTATTCAGTTGGATGTGCTGAGGGTGAGTACATTTTCAGCAAATTTTAATTCTTGGTTGAATTATTCCATTAATATGCAATTAAGTTTCTGAAAACAATACATTCAGTTAAGTATATTCTTTCAATATTAAGTACTCCAAGTACACTAAAATGTTACAAAGGCAGAGGAACATGGCATTGTTTCCTGAGAATCAACCTGCCTCAGATTAGTGCTGCACCATAGAGAAAAGTAGCAATTATTGCTGAGGGTCTCATTGCAGTTTTTGGCTTAATTCATTACAATTTGGCACCAGCAATTAAACATGTTAATTCAACCAAACTCTTATTCTGTCTTGGAGGTGGGTGCCAAGACAATAAGCACTGTGCATGCAGAAAATTAATTATGAAGTTAATCATGAAACAGAGGGGAAATTAGCAAGCTAAGACCCAAGACACCAAGCATTGGTGTGCTAAAATACATTATGTAGGTTCTTTAACTTTCTTTTCCACATCATGTCTTTCAAAGCCGCGTATCTGTATTCTCAACATGGACGACTACAAAGGCCTTGTTACCAAAGCACTGAGTCAAGTATGAAGCACTTAATAACTTTCAGCACGTCACAAACAAACTTGATTCCATCTGTTTCAAAAGCAGAATAATGAGTTTCGGAGCAGTGAGGGGAAGACAGCGTCTCTAGTGTGCGCTTGCATCTGTTGTGAAAAACATGAGTTTCCTGCTTGGCCGAACTTGTGGATAACAAGTGGACTGTATTACACCTGAGTGAAAGACAGAATGATAGAGATTATCATGGTGTGGGAGATGCTGGGAAAGAGATAAACATGAAGGAAAGGATTGTAAACACGACAAGCAGTAAGGGGTTTTGTCTCAGATGTTGCTCCTGAAAATCATTGAACTGGAAACACAAATAAGAGCTTTAAAATTACACTACAGCTCATGTTAGGTTATTAGAGTATGTTTTTTTCAAAACAAAATAAATTATTTTTGTTTTGTAGTAGTCAAAAACATGTTTAAGTATGTATATAAATTGCTAGTTTACAGTTCCCATGGTTTGTTTTTCATGTCCGTAGGTTGAAGCAACCCCGATAACGCGATATTTACGCGATATTTCTGGGGAACCTCACCCAAAACAGCGTATTTTACCCCCGTAATGTGATTTTTAAAGGGGACCCCCCTTCGAAATGCAATTGAGCTCGTTTTGAGCTAGTTTTGAGTAGCAATTGGGAAGGTTTTGTTGTGAAAACCTGGCAACCCTGCAGTAAGCGTAAGTTGGTGAAAGATTCACAAACTATTATTTTTGACATATCAGAATTAATATAAAATATTCCTTTTGCCTTTATTAAAATAATCAAATATGAGGAGAAGACAAAGGAGGTGGACATTTTGAAAATAATATAATATGAATATAATAACAAATAATAAGAGATTTTGTATTAAGATCGTATAAAGATTAGGGGTTGATCATGGCAGTGATAGAAAACTATGTATCAAATATACTACAACTTTAAAAGGGTTCAAATTTAAGTAGCCTCAAAATAGCTTCATTAGCATTACTATCATACAATATAAATCTAATTTGATTCAGCGTTGGTTCCAGAGGGTTGATCACCCTGATCTAATGTAAGAACGCTTATCGTGTTTTGGTTGATCTTACAGCATCATCAAATACGAAATCGATGAGCCTCACAGGAGCAGAAACCAATTAGCACATCCCATTTAGGCCTGTTGCTCGGTTACGCACCCTCTCTGCATGTTAATGCGGCTCCTCATCTACCTGTTACTCACGCAGGAGCTCTTGTTGGTAAAACAGAAAGGAGATGAGAAGAATCTGCTGACAGCAAATTTGTACGTCAAAACACATTACTGTAAGAGGCCGCTTCACATTTGAAAGGGTGAGAGGATGTTTAAAAGGAGAGAAATATGAAATGGTAGGGTTTGTTCGCTTGCAGTTTTTTGAGGAAGCTCAAAGGAACTCCCTGAGGAGGTCCTAGTTTCCATAGCGAGTAAAGAACACAAGACGTTCTGGAGCAGCAGGAGTTACATTAACCCCGAGGATTATGTCCCCTTGGCATCTATAGAGCTCTGAAATATTCAGCTTGAAATGTTTGTAAGATCCAAAATCCTCCGCTGTTTTAGTCTACCATGGAAAAATTCGCTTTATTGAAGAATGTGGAAAAACAGGGCCAAAGTTAGAGTTACAGTTTTGGGATTTAGTTGCATGTTTAGCACCATAAAAACTTATTTATATTTAACACTTTCAAATGAAATCCTCAAATACAATATTCTAATGTAAATATATATATATATATATATATATATATATTAGACATAAGCTGCAATTGTCATGCATACCTTTCAGTGAAGCATGATTCTGTGATCAGCAGTAAATCTCCATCCGAAGGCCAGAGGGCGCTCTCACGCTGAAAACTCAAATACACCCCACAGAAGAAACCCAGGAAATGCCTATAGTGGTTGCTGAATAATCCGAATATTTAACTGCTTTCATTAATTCAACGCGACTCATAAACACACGACTATGGTATTATATGGTTTATCTGAGTTTGTCTAATTACATAAAGTATATAATAATGCAATGCTAATCGACACTTAATCATTATCATACTATGAAATATGTTGCGTGCCTTATTCTGTGTAAATAGCCACATCATCTCATAGAAGAATGTATTTCAAACACTCAACTCACGTTAAGTGAAGATAGATAGATAGATAGATAGATAGATAGATAGATAGATAGATAGATAGATAGATAGATAGATAGATAGATAGATTTGTGACAGAGACAGATAAGATAGTTCGCCTTGGTACATTTGTATATGTATGTGCCAGAGCGAGGGATAGAAAAAGTGGTGTGTGTGTGTGTGTGTGTGTGTGTGTGTGTGTGCGTTCTATTCCCCTTGTCTCTCTCCCCCGCTGCTGGCTGTTGAAGCAGCTGTTGAAGTGGACAGGAAGGACTTAAGGGCATGGACCTGTTTGAGCTCATTTATAACAAGGTGCAACCTCGGGCAGTTAGAGTCCCAGTGTCCTCTGTCTTAAAACACTTCCTCAATTTACTTCACTTGCTGTACGAGTCAATAACTTCTGAATGAATAACACTTACTGGAATGTGACATGCCACACTTAAGGAATTAAAGACTATACTATATTGTATTATATGTGGTGCACACTGTATTAGCACACCTTATGTACCTTACAGCTTTTATGACAGATACCATATAATCAAAATATTGAAGGACTCTTCGAATCATTATATTATTAAGCTAATAATAAAATGTCACCCGACATTTAACTAAACGTACTGTAGGTTAATTGTTAACATTTGTATTGTAAGTGGTCTGGACTAATTAGCATCTAAAATCTGTCCATTTAAAGTTAACAAAAAGCATATACTGACTCTATCATATAAATATATAAAGCCAACGCTATCTCACTGCCATTTCGTACGTACTTTACGAGGTGGCTTATTTTTACAAATTTGTACAACCTCACTCCAAAGATTTTTTACGATTTGTCTAAACCCCAGTGATGGTTAGGTTTAGGGCGGGTTAGGTGTAGGTCATTCGGACAAATTCATATGAATTGTGCAATTCGTAAAATACGTACGATTCGGCAACAATCGTATGAATTTGTACGAGTGTGTTCGTACGAATTCGTACGAATAAGCCACCTTGTGAAAAATGTATGAATTGCCTTGAGATCGGGTTGATAAAGCCTATTACAATCACTTACTAATACATGTTAGCATGTAGCTTAGCTAACAATGTGGTACTCTTAACATAAAAATACATAGCACACAGCAATATTGCACAAAGTCTTTCTTTAAAATTAATCGCAGGTTTAAGGGCTCAGCAGAAGTTTGTATCTCGCAGGCACCCTTCCGAACACTAAAATGACAAATGGGACATCCTGCAGGTGTTTTTGACTTAAAGGACTGTTTTTAAGACCGAAAGTGCAAATCAAGTGTGCCATTTTGGACAGGGCCTAACTTAGAAATATCTTAATTTCCTCAAAATGCTGTTTAGTTAGGCAGCGTGTTTAATTTTGGAACATATTTGCTTGTATGTAGCATTTTATTTTGAAGTCTCGCTCTTCTTTGAGGACCATATAAATGTGAAGCGGGCTTTGATCTGGATTGAATTGTTCAGCCACAATAAACCATTCCAGCCTCTCTGTAAGACCCACATAGTCCTTCCTGAGCCCTTTCCTTCCTTTTAGAGGACTGTCAGAATGGCAGGAACTCACTATTTTGTTTTCTTCCCTAAATCCTTTTTGTATTGACGTCCTTACACACACACATACACGTGTGCACACATCCAGACAGACTGGCTTCAGTCGGCTTAAAACCTCTGCGTGTGGGCTGTAGGGTACATTGTGTGAGACTTTGTAAACCGTCATCTAAAAATAATGTCAGAAATGACTAAACGAATTAACGTTATGAACATCAGGCATTAGTAATTATGGTGAAAGTGACCTTTTATCTAAACGTGAGCACCAAGTAATTTTCTGTTGTTGTTGTTATTACACAGATACAATAGTCTTACATTTTAAACTGATGTGGATGAAAAGGTTTTCGGTCAAAACATTATGTAGTAAGTAAATTGATGTTCACTTGTTCTGGGAAGGATCCTCTTTTTTTTTTTTTTTTTTTTACTTCTGCAATCCTGACATCTACTGGCAGAAAAGTAATACTACAGTCTTGGCAGTCAACAATCCCAAGTAAACATTTAGATTATGTAATAATTCCCCAAAGATAAATACAATTCTTAAAAATATTGTAATCATTCATAGTTTTATACATATATCCGTGTGGATATGATACATTTTTCCACACAGAATAACAACAGCAACAACAACAACAATAAACAACTTGAAATAAATAACATAGCATGCAGTTAAGTCATTTTCAAGGTTTTTTTTATTTTTTTATTTTTTTACAACTACATCTCTTTAACAACTTCCTGAATCCTGACTGGTTTTTAGTAATATGCTGACAACTGTACGACAGTAGCTACATGTAACACACACACACACACACGGACACACACACACACACACACACACACACACACTTTTACAAGATTATTTTAAATTAAGTTACATACACAAATTATTCCAGCATTCCTGCACTTCCTCATCTCATCCTCTATTTCTGTTATTTTCTCCCTCAGTGTGGTACCACAATGAGGAGGCTGAACTTGGAGCTCAAGCAAACCCTCTGGTTCGAGCCTCCAATGAGGACTGCAAGCCAAGTGCATTTTACCATTAACCATCAGGACTGGAAAGAGGTTGTTATAAATGTATTTTTACACTAGGTGTCAGCAGACTCTTAAACAATGTTTTGAGTCTAATGGGTTAAAATGTTTCAACCTAATACTCATTAAAAGATTTTAATAAATGTTACTTTAAAATGTTAGCACTCACTATTTTACACTATTATATTCTATTCTAAGAAAAAAAAATTCTAACTACCTTTCTAATCTTTTTGTATTCTATTTTCTTTTCATTTATTATTCAATTATAAAAAAGACCTAACACTAGCTTGCTCTATTCTTTTTTTTTATATTATATCTGTTTTTATATATCTTTTTATTTATTATATTATTTAAAATCCCATGTTACGTGTACTGTGTTAACCTAACTGAGACTTGTTATAGCACTTATATATCATTGCTTCTATTGTCCTCATTTGCAAGTCACTTTGGATAAAAGCGTCTGCTAAATGACTAAATGTAAATGTAAAATAAATATAAATAAATAATACGTCACAATTTTTTAAATCATAATTACAAACATATGAATCTGAAACTTAAAATTAAATATTAGTAATTTTATAAAATGCAAACTAGTATTTTATATATATATATATATATATATATATATATATATATATATATATATATATATATATATATATATTAGTTTAAATA
Source organism: Carassius auratus (assembly GCF_003368295.1). Taxonomy (NCBI): domain Eukaryota; kingdom Metazoa; phylum Chordata; class Actinopteri; order Cypriniformes; family Cyprinidae; genus Carassius; species Carassius auratus. The sequence continues at coordinate 26,154,032 of NC_039264.1, read as the reverse complement.
TATAAAAGCTTAAGCATTTAAGTTTTTTTGTTTTTGTTTTTTAGTCTCGTGATGTGCTCGCGGTGGCTTTGCATGAGGTGTTGTGAAGTGAGTTTATGAACTGGTCTCCATGCTTCTTCTTCCCTGTGTGGGAGGAGTTCACACAAATTTGTATTCCTCATGCACACGCACAGACAGCAGCAGAAGCAGCGGCAGCGCTTCAGTTTGAGGCAGAGCACAGCGGGGAAACCTCCATCTACTCTCACTGACGGCTTGTTTTTATCACCACTGAGGAAACGCCTCGCTCCTTGACCTTACTGTCTCTGATTTATGCTGCGTGGGGACGAAATCTGATCGGGCTCTTCGGAAAACATACAGTGGAGACAAACGCTGGTCTGCAGTCTGCAGCACAACATATCATCTGAAAACCGGAGGAGAACCCAACGCCCTTCCCAGACCGACCATGCATGGGATGATGTGTAATGGAGATCAAGAATGCTGGTATGGTTTCGCGTGGATAAGTATGGACCATTGACACATTGAGGTGCCTCTCCTGTGCATGCTTTTTTGGATCGCTTTACGGGATCATAACCTGGTGGTTTTCCTTCAGTCTCCAAGCCATCGAGTTTGAAAGCTGAATAACCAATGAATCGGGAGCCTGGAAGCCTCGAGCTGGTCTTCACATGCTTGTAGAATCAAGGTTGCTATGTGATTTATTGATCGTCATACATTCGTCATAAAATGGGGAACGGTTTCTCCAACATTGCTGCGTTCCAGTCCCTGCACATTGTGATGCTGGGATTGGATTCGGCCGGTAAAACCACTGTACTGTATCGGTTAAAGTTCAACGAATTCGTCAACACCGTCCCAACCATCGGCTTCAACACCGAGAAGATCAGACTCAGCAATGGCACCGCCAAAGGCATCAGCTGTCACTTCTGGGACGTCGGTGGCCAGGAGAAGCTGAGACCCCTGTGGAAATCCTACAGCCGCTGTACAGACGGTATTATTTACGTGGTGGACTCCGTAGACGTCGACCGACTCGAGGAAGCCAAGACGGAGCTGCATAAAGTCACCAAATTCGCGGAGAATCAAGGAACTCCTCTGCTGGTGATCGCCAACAAGCAGGACCTCCCTAAATCCCTGACGGTCACCGAGATCGAGAAACACCTGGCCCTCCATGAACTGAGTCCCTCCACCACGTACCACGTCCAGCCGGCCTGCGCCATCATCGGCGAGGGTCTCCATGAAGGGATGGACAAACTATATGAGATGATTGTCAAACGAAGGAAATCTCTTAAACAGAAGAAGAAGCGATAGACAATTACGGATTTGCAGAGACTTTAAAGGGATAGTTCACCCAACTCCGTCATCGTTTACTCACCTCATGTTGTCTCAAACCTGTGCGACTCACCTTCTTCTGTTTTTGTCCGTACAATGAAGGTCAATGGGGTCCAGAACTGTGTGGACACCACTGACTTTCACTGAACGAATTCAGGGGAAAAAATACACTAAAATCCTCTTTTTGTGTATTGTAGAAAAAGGAAAGTTGTACAGGTTTGGGATGACATGAAGGTGAGTGGTTGATGACAGAATTGCCATTTTGGGGGAAACTAAATGTTGCCATTAAAGACATGATGGGGTTTGCCCTAGGGTGTGCAGGATTTGGTAACACTTTACAGTAACTTTCAAGGATATCAAAATGCTCAACAGATCATTAATCAATGTACATTTATAGTGTCTGAAACATTCATACATATTAATGTTTGAATCTACATGAACTCTTGATCTGTTCAAAAAGGTAGCTTAAATAAAAAGACTAAATAAATGATAAAGAGTCAATTAAAGTAATGTTTCAACCAATGGCATGTCTGCTATGGAAAACAATCTTTATTTCTGCGATTCGGTTTTGGTGCTGCTTGTTGCGCAGAAATTACACACTTTAAGCATGTTTCTTATTGAAGTTATTCTTGAAAGTTACTATTAAGTGTTACTGTGGATGGAAAAAAGTGCTTAAATAATATGCTTACATATAGAACCAAAAACGTAAATAGTAAAAAAAAAAAAAAAAAAAAAAAAAAAAAACAGAGAACTAGTCAATAATTTAAAATGCATTACAGTAAGAAAAAAAAAACAACAACAAAAATGGGCCGGACCCATGTTGCTGCTTGAAATGAACTCCATAAATATCAATAATAATCGTTAGCCTGTGCTTTTAAGAAACCCTGTATGAAGATTACTTTTGTTATGAAATCATTCCTTAAACTGAATGCCCACAAGCACCTGTATGTGAATTTAAATGATTAAAATGATTATTTTGTACATTCTTATGCTCTTCCTGCTTAATTAGCAGTGCATTTAATCATAAAATTCTGTTTTTCTTTTTAAAATTCAGTGCCGACAGGCCTCGACCATAACCCATGGATGCTTGTCTCCACCATAGGATAACATAAATAGATAAATCAGAAATGCATTTTTTTTTTTTTTTTTCTGAATCTCATATTTTGGACTTTCTCTCAATTCAGAGAAAAAAAGAGCCAGAGCTGCAATAAATAACCTCAACATTCAACGAAAAAAAAAAAGTACAAATTACGAGCTCTAAACTTAGATTTCTGAGAAAAGTATAAATTGCGAGATATAAACTCAGAATGTATTTTTTTAAGCCATAATTGCGAGATGTATACTCAGAATTCCGAGATGTAAAATCTGAATTCTCAAAAAGAAAAAAAAAAAGTCACATTTTTGTCAAGTCAAAAAAGTTTCAGAGTGTATTTCTTGCAATTCTTCTACTTTTCTTTCTCCTTCTTTTTTTTTTTTTTGAATTGCGGGGGAGAAAAATTATGAATTGTGAAGTAAAAATATTGCAAATGACCTTTTTTACTTATTTATTTATTTTCCCCCATGGCTGAACTGGTCTCCCATAATAACAAGATACATTTGTTTCTCATATAAATGCTACCTTGAACTACAATCAGAGGTTGCTCTATTATGAAACCATGAACTGAAAGGAAGACTATTTATGCACATGATGCCAAAAATATTCAAAATAAATTATACTGAAATACACACAACACGTGTAGCATTTTGTTGGTGTGCAACCTGACCTAAACACTTCAGAAAAGTCCACATTCAGCATTACCACGGGCGGCGAGCCTGTTTTCTGTAATTAAAGTTGCCGTTCGGTACAACAGCCATCACCCATAATTCCCTGAGCTGTCAGATCTACATGTTTTCACAGCGCTGGACGATGTAAATCCCTCTGATTTAACTCCAGGCTGGCCGAGGCCCACACGTGCTCGCGTTTGAGCCTAGCACACTCTAGGCACCGGGATAATGACTTTTCAGTGCTCAGCGAGATTTTAAATGGATATTAATAGGAGAATTCACCCATTTTGTAATTAGAATAAGCCACAGTAGGCCGGAGAAATCCCTCTGATGGGGGTGTGACTGGGGCGCTACACAACACCTGCTGGGTGGGCATAAACAGATGTGTCCACATGGAAACAAATATCTACTTGTACAAGGCTGTACTGTGGTTTTAATGAGAATACGCTTGATTTTAAAAAAACTTTTAAAGACAATTTTATTGCAAGATGTCATGCTACACTGTGGTGCTGTTTTTAGAAATGACTTACACTTACAAAAAAAAAATGGTGCTGAGCTATTATTTTATGGTTCTAATAAAAGCAAAAAAACGAAAAAAAAAAAAAAATAGGATAACATACTTTTTCTTTTCAAATATAAATCTATTAGTAACATTATAAATGTCCTAATATCTTTACAGTCACTTTTGATCGATTCAGTGCATCATTGCTGAATAAAGTATTACTTTTTTAATAGTAGAATATGTTTTATATATATATATATATATATATATATATATAATATTTAAAAGTGAATGTTTTAATTTTAATAATGTTTTTAATTTTAATAGCATCAATGTATCCGTTGTACTAATATCCGCAATACTGCCAATTTCAGTGTATTCATTATCATATAATCAGCCTTGACAAACATAAGACATTTCTTTCAATGAAACGCACATAAATAAAAATGAATAATAAAGTTAATATAATAAACTTTTTGCAAAATTATTTTCATTGTATAAAACCAACCTTAATACAAGATGATCATGAACTAGACTTTTATTTTGTCTTTTGATCATCCTCATTTGTCACTGACCCATAAACCAATATAGCTGCTTTGTCTGTACTGCTTCATCTCTTTGACAATTCCAGTAAGTGTGCGCCATAATTTCAGCCACATTAATTACACATCATCTAAATAAACCCATGGCCTTACGTGTGAAATTCTGCAAAGGTATCTCACAGGATGAAAGTCTGGCTCTGAATAATCCAAAAACCCACCGAGGTCACTCAAAAGATGATACAGATAATTCATCTCAGCATCCACTTTAAAAAAAAAAAAACCATGCTTTGGGAATGACAGGCTTTTTTTGGAGCAGGTAATGGGGTCCTATAAATAGACCCTAATAATTAATGTGGCACCCACTGGAAATCCTGCAAAAGAAATGGGACGCTCAGAGACGATTGAGTGGTTAGTGTTTGACAGTCAAGAGTGTCTCAATGCATTATTTTTTTTTCAGTGAACTTACTGTGAATAAGTCATATTTTTGTTTTCTTATCATGCATAAAGGCATGGATTACTCATAATTTTATTTATGGAAATGCAGATAAGGAAATCTCTGTTCCCAAGGAAACTATGTGATATTATCAGTAAACACCACTCAGACGAGACTCACGTCAAGATTGTTGCCAGCAACTGGCAGAGAAAAATAATAAATAAAAATAAACAATGACAGGTATAAAACATTATTTTGATGTATTTTTTTTACCAAGGTAACCTTAGTTCCCAGCATAATATCTACTATTAAAATAAAATTAAATATTTATTTTACATGCCAGACAGATTGAAATACATTTTATCGTTCCCACTTTCTTTAATTATATACTACGCACGTTAATATATACAATCACATTGTTGCGTTGAAGGATTTATTGCTATTTGAACTTTCTCCTCATACAAACAAGTTATTAAAATGTCATTTGTTACTCTGAACATGCAGCCAGTGTTTTGTTTTACTGTCCGTAATGAGTTGTTTGAGTGATCGCATGCAAATTGTATGTTTTTATGGAGCACAGAAAGTCCTATTTTGAACTCGTAAGAGTTAGACTCAAAACGGCCATGAAGGAGCAGGGAAAATGGTATCTGTGTGTTTGAAAGAAAAAAAAAAGAATATCTATTTGGGTCATATTGAAGGATTTGTCTATTATTAAACCCAGTTTGCTATCACACAGTTTTCTGTGTGAATCCATAAAGCTTTCAAAACACACCTGGAGAAGCAGCTTTTCAGTCTTTGTGACTGAAATATTTGGGAGTTTGTTACCCGTCGTGACATGCCTTCTCGTGATTGCCGTCTTTTCGTACGACACCTGTTTTTACTGCTCGTTGCTTTCCTCTTTTAATCTCTTTGTAACCCCTTGTTCTCTTCTCCTCCAAGCATCGTCTTTCTTTGTCCGCTCACCCACTTTTAGACTCGTCATTCTGCAGCTAAATAGATTGAAATAAGTGGAGACGTCTACGGTAGCAGAACAGATGCTCTAAGAAACGGGGTAAAGCCCTCTAGAGACCCACACTACAGTGGGTCGCATGGGAAAACTGATCAAATTACTGGTCAAATTGACTTCAACAGGGCCTGCTAGTAGAATAGCCTTCAGCAAATGGGGCATCCATGAATATTGTTCTTTGGTGAGCCGCAGATCCTGTTTTAGTTGTTGCTGATGTTTTTCGAAGTTGTAAATAAAGCACAAATTGAATACATTTTTACTTTGTACTTCAACATTTTTACATTGTAAGCCTATTCAACGTGTTACCTGCTGTTTCTTTGTAACTGTTTGTGAAATTTACTAGTGATTTCACAACAACAAATGATATCAATGTTGACCTTATTTATTTAAAGGAATAGTTCACAAACAAACAAAATACAATAATAATAATAAAAAAATAATTTACAATTAAAAATGATAATAAATGATTGAAATACATGTTAATCTAATGATCAATAGAACAATTAATCGACTAATCGTCGACTATTTTACAGATTAATCAGTAGAATTTGATTGATTATTCAGCTCTTGTAATTAGTTAAAATATTGTTATACGTAATAAATAAAAGAAAATCGAATCACTTCAGCTTTGGGAAATAATATTATGTAATTACAATCATTATACAATTCATTTATACAAATAAATATATTTGACACAAAATGAGATGACAGAGAAACCTTCTTATTTAACATTTAATTACTAATATTTAATTACTAAAATTAACTGAATGACACCTCATTCTGCCTAACATTTCCTTTCTTAAGTATATAATATGGATAAGAAACAAAATAAAGGTAAGTGATTAGATGTTGTTGTTTTTTTTGGATAAACAATTTTATTCACAGTATACACTACCAGTCAAACATTTTTGAACACTAACACATTGTTTTTAAAGAAGTTTCTTCTACTCATCAAGCCTGCATGGGAACATATCATAAGTAAAAAATGTATGGCCTGAATGCACTGTAAGACACTTTGGATAAAAGTGTCTGCTAAATGCATAAATTTAAATGTAATATATATATATATATATATATATATATATATATATATATATATATATATATATATATATATATATATATATATATATATACAACTTTGTCTAAAAACAAACATAATTAAAACAATATTGACCTTATTTCTTAAAATAAATTGATCAAGGAAAAAAAAAACTGAACTATTGTATGTTATTATTATTATTATTTATTTATTTCTTTTTACAGTATCATTGTCATTTATTATTTGCACACCGTGGCCCGAATTCGCAACATTTTTTATCTTACCACTAAGAGTTCTCCTAAATAGCAGTAAAAGTTTCTAGCCATGAGTTTTCTCTTAAAACCTTTTCACAAAGCTGCTGAGACAAACTTTCACTAAGGAAAAGACAGAAGTCTAGAGCATAGACTAAGGGTGGGGTTGACCTTTTTGCTATGGATGATGTCAGCATACTTACTAACTGTGCACACATTGATTGGCTGATATTCTCTGTCAGAGATTTATTCATAACAAATATAGTAGAGGGCGATATTATGTTGCCATATTCAAATAAATGTAAAAAAATATAATAATTAATTAAATGTCATTAATTAAACATGTATGCTATATATTCAGCTAATTGTCAGCCTCTTATATGTTTGATTCTCGTAAACAATTATTCAATATGCATTAGGGCTGCCCTCAACAGAAGTTTTTTTCTGGTCGACTAGTAGTTGTTCATTTTAAGCATCAGTAGACTATTAATCACACTTTTATTAATAAACCATATAAATCATAATAATGAGCCGTTAGTTGCCTACATTGCCTAATAAGCGCACAAGCGCACACAAAAAAAGGCTTGCCACAGCGCACTGGAAAATATAACAATTATGAATGTGGTAGGGATGAACAGCAAGTACTGCATTAACATTTTAATTATTTATTCTTATAGTAGTGTATTCTGTTTTCGGGTTTAAGTCAGTGACACTGATTCGTCATCTCCGCAGTATGTGCCTGTATGCATGTTTCATACGGAATACATAATCTGAGAATATTTGCTTTCTATTTGAATTAGTTCATTTAAAAGTTTCACTCTCTATAGATATATTTTTCATGTCTGTAATAAGGCAAGAATACACAGAGTTTCGAAGTTCACAGACTGAGATGGCAGAAAGCACATCCTGTTTGCTTTCATTATTTTACAAAAGCACAATGTTTCGTAGTTATTCTGAGTGCACAAGAATAAACGTAGAGTCTTTACAGATACAAAATATGCCTTACTCTTATCTGTATGACCAAGAATGACTAAGTAGTTTAAGAGAAAATGATTGCATCAGGGCCACCAACTGTCCTGCAGTAGCCCAAGTTCAGCTTCCACTCTTCGCACAAACACTTGAACTCTGCACATTTTTCTAGGGTAACATTAGATTGAGCTGCAATGCAAAGTTGCTACTACATACATATTGTAGATAATTAGCCATATTTGAGGTCGATGAATGTTAGTTGAGCACATGGATGTCCTTCCCAATGTACTATATTACCACATAGACCAGCCATTAATGATTTGAACGTCACGGACTGCGTGATTTCGCCACTTCATGTGGAATTTTTTTTTTACGCGACATAAAATTTTGATAATATGCATATAAACAGCCTTTTAATTAGCAAAACTGAATAATCATGGCTGAGAAACCAAAATTGAAACTTGATGCGAGAACTGCTATATACAGTATTAAGGATATAATATTTTTTTTTTAGTTGGGATAAACTCCAAACCAGATTTAGAGGTTTTAAAAAGTAAAAAATAAATAGTGTAAAATGTTAGAATATTTAAAAAAAAAAATAATTGCATGGGAAAGTTTTCATAATCTTTCATAAAAACATACTAACTTTCGAAAAACCTCAAATTTTTGCTGATGTAGGCCACACTGAACATAGGAGTCAAATATTAGCCCACAATATAATACATGCACATTTCACAATCCCAACAGATTGTCTTTTTGCCTCTCTGCCTTTTCTTCTACTTTTGTTATCACACAGAAACCAATATCTTCCACCCCAAACAGAAATCTATCACTCCGTTCTGTTCCTGTGCCCTACTTTCTCACAACTTCTTCAATCCCCCCCACCGCACCACACACCTTCCTGTCATCTTTTTCTGTCTTCCTCTTTCATCCAATGCATCATTCGTTTCTGCGCTCATGGATATGGAAGACGCTGCTTTGCCGCCGTGTTTGTTTACTGCATATTGTTGAGAACTGATTAATCCTGCTTAGTAGTTCAGTGCCATCAAGTCTATCTCTCTTATGTTTATCTTCTCATCCTGTGTGGGTGTTTTTGCATTCGGGTCATTTAAATCGCACCGTCTGGATTAAGTCTATGGGAATGTGCCATATATGCTAACATCAGTGCTGTCTTAAAAATACAATGGAGCTTTCATGTTTTGTTGTCGGTGCTGAGCTTCCAGGGGATTTGTGTTTTGTTTTTATGGCACACTGTGCTGTGCCTCGGGCCTTTGTGCTGAAAAAGTCATATCAAAAGGCTTTGATTGGCGATGAGGTCATATGACACTCATGTCACACTATGCCAACAATCCAGTATCAGAAACCAAAGTCACAAACTGTTTCCAATGTGTATACAGGCAGCTGATCAGAGAGAGAGAGGGAGATGGAAGACATAGAAAAAAATCACATATTGTTTTTTAGTGCCCTAAAGGGTCTCGGTCAACCCTATTACTGAGACAGGCTATTAAACTAAAAGCTCTTTGTTACATAACATACTTGTGACAGGCTTCAGTTCACTGCTGTCCCACAAGGTCACTGACATTTGTTCTCAATAGCAATGTGTGAAAGAATTTCTACAATTTGTAGACAAACAACTCCATATTATCTCTTGTTAAAGGCTAACATCCCAAACTATGTTACTGGCCAAGAATGAGAATGTTACAGTTGAAGAACATTATTTTTTAAAAGTAATGCATTGCAATATTGCATTACTCTATAAACTGTAACTAAATGCATTACTTAGCTATGTTTAATGGAAAGAAATGGAATGTAAAGTAATACGTTATGTTACTTTTGCACTACCCGAGCTGGGTTTGTGTTTTTGTTTTTAATAACAAAAAAGTTATATTTTTGGCAACTGTGAAGGTTCTTTTACAGGGAAATGGATAAGCCTTGGAATAAGCCTGAAGGAATTGCATTTGCATTTGGACCTCACTCCCAGTTTCTCTCAACAGTAGAAAAGAAGAAGTAAAAAAAAAAGAAGAAGTAACTTAGGTTGCTTATTTTCTTGCAAATTTAAAATTATGAGTTGCTTTACTAGCTACTTGAAAAAAGTAATATTTATACATAGCTCACGTTACTTGTAATACGTTACTCTCAATTCCACAGTTTTTTTTTTTTTTTTTTTTTTTTTTGGTACGCAATCCAATGTACAAAACATGTATTTCAAGCCACTTACAAATCTCAAAAATAAAGTGCTCAGGATGCGCTGTCATTTACAGCTCCAAGTCAAATTTAAATCCACCCTTTTCTTAATTTCTCGCACCATTTTACTCCCCTGCTCCTTCGCACGAGTGCTTGTAAGAGCGTGTTCAGACAACATGGAGAGTTCAGAGACGGGTTAATCCCTCCTTCCCAGGTGTGTGGCTCCACATGTGTCTCCCAACTCAGTCGTTCTCTCTCGGTAGTTTTGAGTGTGTGCTTCTGCAGAAACATGTTTTATTTGCGTCAGAACATCAGCCTCATCTGAATACTGAAGCTTTGCAGTGCATTTCATTATCACTTTAATTAGGAGAGCAAATGAATCATTTGCCGTGCTATGATGGGGGAGATGCCATGTTGCAAATCTTCTTTTGATCACCATTTCATCTCATATTTGGGATATCTCATTCCTACCCATCCATTCATTCTTGAAACCGCTTATCTTATGTAGGGTTGTGAGCCATTCCTACCCATTTGGGAAAAGGGGCAGCTTTATCCTTTGAATGTTTGATTATGTCTGCATAGATCATCAACCACTCTTTACGACAAAATCGCACCTTTTAAGGCAGCAGCAAATTAAGGAGATGTTGCAGAACTAGCCAGAGAAGGTGGATAAGACACACTCAACCCTGCCAGCCTCCAATGCATAATTTGTCCTGTACATCACCATCAAAGCCAAAAGCACTGCATAATGTCAACAATCTGTGAACATGTTCCTCCGGTCTCAATTTGTAGTTGCGTGTTTTTCATCTTAACGCTCAGGACCCTCTTCGGTGGTAAATGCCGGAAAAAAAATGTTGGGGACGTGCAGCTGTTGTTTCTGATGTGGGTTCGTTGCTGTTAGTTCCTGGCTGAGTGTCTGAAAAGGTTTGGCTCTCCTACCAGCACCCATGTGGTGACCATATTCACAGACTAAACACATACTTTTAAAAGCATGGAATGAAAATGTTAAGCACACACATATATGCATGTTAAACCATGGTAAACATCTAATTTCTGAAGGTCAGTGAGTTTGAAATTAAGTAAAGGCGTAAAACAGTGCATTTACTTTACTATACTTCCTGTCAAACACATATCACTGCTCTTTCCAGGTACTAAGTCAATATTAGCCTGGTGAGTTACATTGATCTTCTTGGAAGTTGTTGAGAAACCCTCAGCTTGAAGGAGAAAGGGATTTTTAGCTGTAGTCTGGAAACGTGCCATCTCATTCACTCAACAACTGATTCTGGGAAAGCCGACAACATGGTAGACTCTTGCAAGCAAAGCAAAACTTTCTCTCTGGGCATCTTCGGTAAAGTGCAACAAAACCCTTACGTTAAGTAAAACCTAAATTTTTATTGAAAGGGTATCATGATGGATAAGGTTATTAAAAGGGTTTTCTTAACTAAAGGAGTTTGTTCTAACCAGAACCTGCATGAGGACTCTCCTGGAAATGGAAGAGTTTACAGCTTTCTATAAATCTGTGTGCCATTTTCCGTGGGGCATTTCACTTGCTTTATCCACCTACATGAGTCATTGTACTTTGTCTGAAGTCTGGTCCATCTTATTCTGGACGATAATTAACCACAGGTTTGCGAGAGAGGTTCAAAGATGGCCATCGTCACAGTCTTGCGACCAAAGATAGCCTGATAGAAATTCAGCATGTTCATCGCACAGTGTGTTTGCAGTTACGACACACATTTACTGAACAACCACTGTCAACGTGTGACTTTTGGTGTGGAACAATGGTATTTTATAAACCATACTACACTTGAGAGATCTAGAATACGGTTCAAGTGTTCTCCAGTTTGGTTTGCAAAGTGTGAAAGTTACTTGGACTAACTGGTACAATTGGAGAGGTGTGGAGTCCAACTTGGATTTGGACCAAGCAACAGAATAAGCCTGAAAGCAAGAAAGCAGAAAGCAAGCACATATTCCGGGGAATCACTGGCAGTGTGAAAGTGCAAAACCTAGCGACCCAGGAACAACTTCCGGGACACATTACTTGTGTATTTACCGGAATCGCAGTGTGAAAGGGGCTTTAGTTTCTATGAGGCATTCCTTGACTGCAGTATCCAAGTGCATTCCTATTGGTAGTCTCCACATCTTGATCGCTGTCACTGGCTACGTTTACATGAACACTTTGTGGTTCAATCAGACCAAATTCATTACGATTGATGAATCTGATTGTAGTGTTTACATGAACGCTAAATAAAGTGATTGGGTTGATGTTTGGATTTATATGTCACAAGCTACAGATCGGAATAGATTTTTTTGACATGGGCACACTGCTCAAATAGTGAAAGTAAAAAGTGAAAGTGCCATAGATAATATAGAGTTTCTAACTGTTTGCATATAATAACCAATCTCCTACATGGTTTCTTTATTTGTTTTAATATTAACCCCATTTATGGATAAATATACATATAAACCGCTGTGCTGTGCTGCTCATATTTATCATGCAAAAAAAAAAAAAAAGCCCCTCCCCACGCCCAAAACAGGTTGCCTGTGGATGAGTCTCCAAAACAAGGTTGTCCTGCTCACTTCACAGTTGCCGAGTGAAAGGAGAGTTTTATAATGACAGGACACGCATTTATACAACACTTTATTCAAAAGGAAGAGCCACTTGTTCCATGCGTCATACGTCATTACCTTATTTCTGCGTCATTGCACATGCGCATTCCTTTCAGTTTCGTGATTCAATCCGATCGAAATTTCATTCGGATCGAGCTCAATCGGATCTTTTAAGGTGTTTATATGAACGTTTTTCAGTCCGATTGAGCTGTCAATCCGATTACTAACTGATTATTTGGGTGCATGTTAACGTAGCAATTGTGAAAGTACCTAGAGAATCTCAAATAGAATTAATGCAATGAACCTTGTAAACGTTGTCACATTACTAATTACTATATTACATTCTTGCCTTGGTTCTTCTAATACTTTTTTCCTGATGACACAAAATCCATTACTTGACTACTGTAAATTTCTACAGCTAGCAAGTAACATTGGAGCTTAGTTTCTGAGTAATCCTTTTTGTCTTAAATATGCACCAGGGCGTTTGTGAAGAGTCAATAAAGGTCCACAGGTTAAACCGTCTATTGTTGAAACTAAGTAGTAGCAAGGCTTGCAAACATCACTCTCCCTATCCTCACCTCTCAAATCAGTGTTCTTGGATGGTAGAATCAAGGATAAAACAGGGGGGAAAAGTACTACTAAAATTAAGAAGACTAAAATTGTATATATGTAATGGAAGAGAGCCAATCAGGAATTTATGGCATCTCTGTTAGAGAAAACTTAGCCTGAAAAGAACTATTTCGTTCATAGCCAGATCATAGCCAGACCAACAGACCACAGATCCAAAAAAAAGGAGGAAGGACCATTCTTTGAATCTGTGGTGTCAAAGAAAAGATCTAAGCCAGCTCTCTTAACCTCAGATGTCTGTATATTAACTCTCAGTGTGTTTTAATGTACCGTTTTATGAGGTATGGACAGCACCAGGTGGATCACACATTTATAGGGATTTGAGCTAATAAAGCGAGACAATACGTCTTTCATTGGAATGATGGAACAGTCGATCATCTGTTTGGAATGTGTGTGTGTGTGTGTGTGTGTGTCAATGGTACATTATAGACTATCCTAGATGAGGTCAGGAGAGACTGTGTCAATGTCTGGAATGTAGAAGGGCACAATGGTTCATGTGACCAAGAGAAATCAAGTAAACTCTCAAAAATCAACAGTGAAACATGCTTCAACTCAAGCAGATTTACAAAGGTTTTTTTGTGTTTTTGTTTTTACTCAAATACATTTTTAGTAATTATTTTTTGTTTTATTTTCAAATGAAACAACTAAAAATCCTCAAAATAAGAAATTTACTTAAGAAGCAACAGTACATAAGAGATTTTGATGGATTTTAAGACATTATAACAGGATTTTTTTTTTTTTTGGCTGTGAAGAAATTGCAATATGCAAAACCATTGGTAATTTATTTCCCCATGGAGTGCAATCCAGAACTGTTGATATTAGTAATTTTGAGATATTTAAACAAATTCTTTCTGCTCATGTTTCATAAATAAGGCCCACTCTACAATAAAATAATGTACATACTTACTTAAGCAGGAACATGTGCCAATTTAAGGCATATAATATGGAATTACCTCGCCATATTAAAATCTGAAAAATTATGTTACGCTGTAATTTTTAAACATTTTTACCCCTTGTCACAAATTGGCTTTTACACTTCTAAAACAATCTAGTTTTGTTGTGTCTGAGGAAGTTCAATGATTTATAACTGGTCTGTAGATACAAAATTAAGAATATGGTGTCAAGCTTCTCTATTCTTTTGCAAAAAATAAATAAAAAAGACAACCCTAGACATGCTAAAAAGCTATTGCTCATGGCATCTGTTCCTTCCTTTTGCCACATTCACAGATGCTACCGCATCTCCCACCATGACAAATCACACCTAACGGAAACAACCAGTAGATCGCAAAACTTAGACATGTCAATTACCATGGAACCCTGTTTTCCCCTTGTTTACCTCATTTTTTTCTTGCTATCTCTGTCTCTCCATCCCTGTCAATTATTTCTGATACGAGACCCGGGAAAGAGGCCAACAACAGGGAAGAGATGAGATTTGGCGTGCTGATGCTGACAGAATTCAGTGGAGTTCTGAAGAAGCGATCTCTGCGTTGAGATGCCAGAAAATAAAAGCTTTAACTGAACTGAACTCTGCCAGAATTTAAGTTACTCTGACAAGAAGCGAAATCTCAGAAAAACACTTTCAGACAGTGGCATATCGCTCTGAAAAACATTACCAGTTTAAGTTGGTGCTCTACTTCTGAAATCAGTCATCGCTTAGCCAGTCACGGAAAGCTCTACCTGTTAGCATCAAAGCATGTTTATCTCCACAAGCTAACTGACCACTTCTGGTAGTGAGATTAAACTGCAAATCCATGCAGTTCAGCCTACCAAATACAGTTTTGATCACCAATTAGCTAATCAGAGAAGACAGAGTTATGGGACTCGACTGGAGTTTCTTTTGAAACTCAGCAGGACCGGTTAGAGTCCAGAGCCCTCTCTGGCCAAGACTTCATGTCTGGTTGAGAGAATATTCAAAAGACAAGCAATCCAGCAGAGATCAGAAAGGCAAAGAGGGTGTTTGGTCTGTCTTTCCGTGTGGGGCTGGATTTCATTCGACAGATGGTCTAATTTCTTCAAAGGGGATAATTTGAGGCAAGAAATCACAAACTGCCTTCATCTCAGTTCATATTTTTTGGTCCAAATTTTCTTGTAATGAAATATGAAGAAATTCAATGAAATTTTGATTCATCGTTTGACTTCGATCTCAATTTGCAAATGCTTTGTTCATGTCAGAGTTACCATAATTACAAGACGGAATTTTGGAAACCGCTTTCTTGTTGCCAGTAAGGAACAGATTTAAATTTTAGCCATAAAGTTAGCTATGTAAGTTAATTTTTCTAAGAAGCACACTGCTAAACAAGTCTCTAAAACCTTATTCCTTATAGGATTAAGTATTTTGTCCATAGACTGTATAAAAACATGGACGTAGTGTCCGTGACGTCACTCACGCAGTGACACGCGGTGATGCGCTGCCAAAATTGGCGACGACCCGCTCCGCCCACTTTTGGTTTCAAAAACTTTGGAAACCTATGAGTGACGTCACGGACACTACGTCAAAAAAAAAAAAAAAAAAAACACACACAGAGACAGTACCTGATTTCAAATCTTTTTTTTATGAAGAACCATTAGCAATCTCCTTTTTATTAAAAGTCCTAACTCTGACACCAGTGCATTCTAAGCAGCTAAAAGCTCTTATTATGTTTTTAAAATTAATTGTTTTGTAAAGAGCTGCAAACTGGCTTTTGGAAAGTTGCCTGGGGTCACAATAGTAAGTGATCTGCATCAAACAGGAAACAATGACACAATCTATATTTTTTGGCAGTTTAAAACAGCATGTCACGAGATCATGTTCATAACGGGTATTTTGGTTCATAACGGGTATTTAAAATGGATAAGTCCTTGAAACAGAATCCATTCACTTAAGAACAAACACTGCATATGATAATAAGACTTGTTTTCATAGATTGTATCTTTAATCTGAGTGTATTTGTCTTGTGTTCATTTTGTTTTACTGGCAGATTGTTAAATTATTAAGTCCAAACAAGTGAATAAATCTGCCAATGCAGTTAGATAAAATACACTTTTGGATTAAACATATAGCAAAGATGAACTGGAAAACAACAATAATATAATCAATAATCATAATATATCATACAAAGCAGTGCACTTCCTTTGACCCCCAATTAATTTAAATGAATACACTGGAAATAATATAGGCCACAATCTCCTTTTCTTGACCTTTTGATTACAACATTGGACATTTTTACACAAAATAATGCAAAATAACAGTATTTATTATTAAAATGGGTGCTTTTTGTCAAATTAAATGACCAATTAGTTTTTGTTTCAAACTGTTTCAAATGCTGTATTTTCAATAATAGGTAGTATACAGTGTCCATTGTGCAATAAGCATCATGCTAGCTTTCTAAATATAGTCTCTGTGTGTGTGTTTCTACAGAAAGACTGACTTGAGTTCTAGTTAATTTCCAGTGAAAAGGCAGGAACTACTTGTTGCTAAACTCAAACATCACTGAAAAAAGAATGTCTGTGCTCACGGTTTTCATGTTCATGTGAATAGAATTACTGGTAGCTGTTCTAAACCTAGTGTGCTAATCAGAGTACACTGGCATTTCTCCCTAATGAAGCCCTGAGGTTATATTGCTAGCGATAGAGAAAAGAAATATCTCCTCCGTCTGCACGGGATGCATTCGTGTTGAATGTGTTCCCTGCAGCACAATGTGTAATGCTAGAAGCTAGGAAACAGAAGAGTGAACCTATAGCATCACAGCATTACTGCACCATAAACCTGTGTGTGCATGTCTTTATTTTCACCCATGAAATCATTTTAATCGCAGCCCTGCCAGATAACTGCTGGCAAAGCGCTATCTTTTTCCCACGCTCAGAGCTTAATCTACTCCATCCATTTCATCAATAGGTTTGTATGCATTCAGGATGTGTGCGCAGGGAGAGATAGCCTTTAGGGCTAGAGAATTACACGGATAGGTTACAAAATATTTAGGTTTGAAAATACTAGTGATTATATTGATTAGACGTAATTTTCAAGTTCTTTGCATATTACAAGGGCTTGTCACCCAGCGATAAGCGCTGTTATTCAGCTAAATTGAATTTATACACTATTTAACCAAGTGTATCATTATAGCCCTATACAGTTAACTAAGCCACATATTAATAAGAGTTTTTACTAACTAGCCATAACCCTTACGGAAATTAACCATGGTTTTAATATAGTAAATATGTAATAACCATTTATTTTGGCTTATTAATTACCATTAATGAGTACTTTTGTAAAAGTACGTATAGTGGCCTCGTCGCGCCTCTGACTCAGTAATGGGACAGTAGAAGTTGGAACACTCATCAAGACGATTTTGGTACTCGTCAAGACGATGATACAATTTCCTCCAAATGATTGTGCCATAAATCCAATATTTTTTATTAATATAGCCTGCTATTAACATGAACTAATTACCAAACTAATTTGTTTTATGGCCACATTTAACTAAAAGAAACCAAGGGAATGAATTAGAACAATTTAGCTAAATGGTTGTTTACACTAAACAGTTTTTAACGTTAAAAACATGTTATGTTTATAATGGCAGTATAATGCCAGTCTGGGGACACGAAAGTCCAAACTTTTGAGCATTGTTTTCAAAGTACAAGTTCTTCAAAACGCTACCTTAATCGTCTCTATGTACAATACAAAAAGGTGAAAAATGGAGACATTTTGCACATGTGTGTTATGTGTTCAGTCTATAGGTATGTATGTAGGCAACTACTGGCTGGTATGTATAATAAAGTGTTTTAAGTTTTCGAAAAACTTTCAGTAGATTTTGTCATCTGTACGCAAAAACTTTTTTTTTTTTTCATTTATAATATGTTGTTTAAAAATACCCTAACTAAAACAAGGGAAAAATTACGTACAATGTGGTCATGATTTACATAAAAACAGAGAACAATTTTGTGCAACGTAACCACAATTTAAAAAACTGAGGGAACATTATGTACAACCTTGGCATGTTTTAACTAAAACTTGGAAACAAATTATAGCTACAGTGACTACGCTTTTACTAAAGCGAGTAAACAAATAAGTGCAATAAGGCCAAGATTGGTCTAAAACAAGGGGAACAAGTACAATATGACTTTGAACTAAAACAAGGGAACAAATTAATACAGTGGCTACTTCACTTTACTATTTAGTATGGTGGCTACTACGATTTTACTAATTGGTTCAGTGGATCCTAAAATTTGAATATTTAGTAAAGTGGCTATACAATTTTACTAATTAGTACAGTGACTGCATCCATTTCACTATTTAATACAGTGGCTAAATGTACTAATTAGGACAGTAGCAGTGGCAACGCTGAGAATGCAACACATAGTTGATGTATTATTCAACAAAAACAGACATCATCACCCTCTATTACGCTCTGGAAATGTTAGCTACATCATATATCCCATCTGTTGTCTTCAAACTAGAAAATCAGAGATGACAGAATCCCAAGATGGGTCATATCCTGATTAGTAGCTAGACTCTTTCTAAGGTGGCACTGAATAGATTAGAGGGGGAACATAGCTAGTCATTTTCCCAGAAAGACACACAAACAAAATCAGAGCGTTTAGTAAGCCGATGCTAACACAAAGGCAACTAAATCAAAAAAAACTAAATCAAAAGCAATTCTGATGCTGCGAAACACGTCAGTGCTTAGTACGTGAGCATGTTGAGGTGTCTCCTAAGGTTGGAAAGATGCAATTGAGTTGCATAAATAAGTTTTTATAAAAAGCATCTCTGCAGGGTCAAATCTTCTGTTTGAGATAGGCTAGAAACATCTACAGTAAACATGTCCTGCCCTGCTCTTGCAGTTTTTGAAGAATTTACGGTGCTTAATGACAGACATCAAGACAGGCTGTTGATCTAGTTGTAAAAGCCAAGCATATCATTTGGCTGCTTTGAGGGGGTGGGAGCTGCAAGAGTTTCCTGGTGTGAAGTCCCATTAGGGTGAAGTAGAGACTCAGATCTTTCATCCTCCTGAGGGAGGAGAGCAGATGACTGAGAGACTGGGAGTGAAAGGAGAGTTGCTTCATTTTGCCATACTTAGATGCTTTAAACTGTAGAGAGAATGACACCACGAAAGACAAAGGAAACAAGAACAGTTGTCTTCTTTTAAAGACACAACACATTTTTCTTCACTGTTTTGATGCTTCCTAGATTTGGTGGGACTTTTGGGTAAGGACAAGGTCTCAGCAATGTTTTTAAATAACTAATGGTCTTAAGTTTATGTCGCAATGATGAACCATCATTTGCCACAAAAAAGTCTTTTTTTAGTCTTTCTATGAGAAAATTTGTTCTACAGAAACAAATCTGCTGTAGAAACTGTTTTCACTCAGAACTTGTTAAGAAATTTCACAATTACAAATAAACACATTAACTGAAAATGAAAGTAAAAAATTAAATGGTATGTAAATCAATGATTTATTTACAACTTCAAAAAATATTTTTAGTGCCCATGGCATTTCTTTGTAATTATATCTATATATATATATATATATATATATATATATATATATATATATATATATATATATATATATATATATAAACATTCACTAGCAATGTACACCATTTATAAGTGCTTCTGAACTTCTTCTGAACACTAAAGCCAACATACATGAGTAACAAGCTTTGCAAAGCAATGGAGGATGCGGATTAGAAGTAGATCTGCTGAGAGCATCGTTCGCATTGATGGACTATGTGGTTAATCGACAGATGTCAATTGCAGAACTGTGATTGGTCGTAAAGACGTTGATTGTGAAGCATGCTCCGGGGATATAGTGCTAACTCTGTACTCTTGTACAGACACACACACACAATCCTGACATCCTTCATTCAATGAGCCACCTGGTTGCTAGGCAACTGAGTTCAGTCAGCTACCAGTGCCAAGAACTCCAGCTCCTGTTATAAGCATGAGCCTCGTCAGACTGGTCGTGGCGGCGGTGTTGCAACAACATATAGGGATATTCTCAATGGTACTCAGAAAACTGGATACGCATTTAACTCATTCGAAATACTTCTGATTAATGTTACAGTGTCAGATATGCAAAAGAGATCTCTACTATCTCTGTCTGGCTATTGACCACCACTGATAAGCTAGTAATTAACATATATTAGAGAAACTTAATTGTCTGTAAAGCTGATTTGCAATGATTTGTAATTTGAAAAGCGCTATTAAAAATAAACTTGAATTCATTTGAATAGAATTGAACACCCGGTTCAGCTGTGAGCTTGCATGCGTGTGAACATTTTTAGAGGAACCACCAAACACAAATACATGTTAAAGGTCAGAATATTGGCGAGTGTCACAGCCTTGGGCTTAAAGAGGCAATTTTTCATGCATCAGCACTTTGTGAGTTTCTCCTTTCCGGAACTCTAATGCGTTCAGTAACTGTCACCATTGACAAACTGCCAAAATAGGCCACAGTCAATTGGCGTTTAATGACCGATTTAAAACAAGCAGCATGTTCACAAAATATTGCTCAGTTTAATAGTTTGTACAACTCCAATTACTAATCAAATTACATTTCTTTAAAAACCTAATCCTACAGCAATACTTCATTAAAAAATGTAAATAGGCTGACAATGTGATCACCCTCAGGCCATCCATGATGTAAATGAGTTTGTTTCAATAACAGAACAGATTTGGAGAAATGTAGCATTACGTAACTGGCTCATCAATGGATCTTCTGCTGTGAATGGGTACCATCAGTCCAAACAGCTGATAAAAACATTTCAGTAATCCACACAACTCATTTCATCAATTAACGTTTCGTAACATGAAAAGCTGTATGCAATGTAATGCAACATTTTTCGAAATCTGTTCCACTGAATTCTGACTCATAACAGACAATTTTAGATACAAATATTCTTACTGGAAGTATCTGCTAAAAGTGGTTTGGCAGGTTATCAAAACTCTTTAAAATATCAACAGCACAAACTTGTGTGAACCACTGAATCATTGGAAAGTTAACTTGGAGTTAACTATGGAGTTAAAAATGTTTAACTCTTTCCCCGCCAGCATTTATTATTATTTTTTTTTTGCCAGACATCGCCAGCAATTTTGATGATTGTCACTCAAATTTGATGGCCTTCGATATATTTTGCTGTATGGATATTTGAATATGTACCAAAATAAAGATCAGAGCCTCTACTTTAAAAAAAAAAAAAAAAAAATCTATTTTATTTTGGCTTAAAGCATTCTTTTTTATCAACACTTGAATATAGGAAGGTTTCATAAAATGCATAATTCTGAGCAAAAAGGTGAGAAAATCACATATTTATCAAAAACTACATCTGGATAATATTCAGCCCAATTATCAAAGCATGAATCCAGAAAATTGCTTCCATAAATACCTCCAAAACTTGCACAGACATATACCACTTCCTGGATCAACATTTTAGACTGTAACTGTAAATTTTATTTGCATCCTACATTAAAGGTGCAGTGTGTACATTTCTGCGGCATCAATCAGAGAGGTTGCAGATTATGAAAGATGTTGTTATCTGAAACAGCAGAGAATAGCCAGTCAAGCAATGCGGTTTCTTTACAAAGTTAAATTAAGGAATTATATTGTTATTGCGAATATTATTGTTACTCGTTCCTCATTGTGTCAGTGTTTTATTCGCAAGAACAACATAGTGACAAAGCACGCTCTGTAGAGCAGTTTGTCCATTTAGGGCTACTGTAGCAATATGGCGGCTCAAAATAGTGACTTCCGTGCAATGGGATGAGCAGTGTGTGTAGATATAAATTAATCATTCTGAGGTAATACAAACATAACGGTTCATTATGGAGTATTTCTACTCCTCTGAAAACATAATTGTGTATATTATTTTGCATTTCTGTCAATAGATCATCCTAAATATTACACTGCACCTTTAAGAATGAAACTTTTTCAACTTTTTCCAGGATAAGAACATCACTAGTTGAAACAAACAGCAGAATCTAGAAAACAGCTGGTCTGTGTTCGCTAAATCAAATCGTGGCTGGCTTTCTTTAAAATACTTTGGTGATAAAACCTCCATATCTCTATAAACAGTTAATCTGGGCTGTAAATGTTTGGCAGATGACCTCTTTTCACCTTTCACCACAAACTGCTCACCCTCCTTGGCTTTGTAAACACCAGTAACACCTGGAGCTGAGGATCAAACAGTTACATCGGTGCGTGAAGGCAAATGCAAACATCTTTTGATTAATAGACGGCTGAGTTCATATTGAATGAATTAAACGCTGATCTGAAGGGTTTGATGAGGTCAAACAAAAACATCACATGGCCAACAAAGGCTTCTCATACATCAAAAGTACCACAAGCTAACAGCTGCAAAAAAAAAAACATTTAAAAAAAGTATCATATGTCATGTATCATGGACATAATTTTTTTTTAAAGTGGTATAAAAACATCTACAGACAATATGCAGAAAGATAAATGTACTACAAGCAAAGGTAAAACCTTATAGAAAATAATTCTCACTAAGAAGCTAACTTATTCAAAGGCTATAAAAGTTTTCTAACAACATTAAGCACAAAGGTCATTGTTTGTAAATAACTTTACTTTGGATAAAAGGAGACTAACTTTAGTTTAGTTTGTTTCAGGTTAGGTTACACTCAAAGTTAATAGGTTGTTAGGTTAACACTTGTTATATATTTACAACACTGTCTGGAACTTTAAAGCCCTCAACTTAAGACCGAGATGAAGATGAATTAGGGTCAGAATTGTTTCGCCAACCGTGAGAACGACAATGTTTATTTGAGTAGATTTTATCAGACTGCTAGACTGAAAAAAGTTCATTTAGATGTCAGACGTTTTGGTGGAAACCAGCAGATTATGGACTCCAGGTTCTTGTGCATTTGCTTATTTGGACACATTCCATAACCTTACCAAAACATTTGTTTTACTCTGCTATCACATTTTCATTTGAATGCTCTCAAAATATTTTATTCAGAAAATAAAGTCATACTTTTCATTATCATGATTCAAGGACATACTAGACAATACTGTTTGTCGCCAAATAGACAAGCTCCAAATGGAATGGTACCACTTAATCCTAAATCAAACGTAGACGATTATGTTTAACGAGAATGGGTCTTGACCTTGAGGCAAACTGGGACCCCTCTTCCAGGAACTTGTCTCTAAAAGTGACAGTCAGTCAGGTGATTCATAACTACTTATTTGAAGTCGCAGAAAGTCGATACGGACTGTTCACTTTTAGGTCCATACAGAAAAATTGCATGTGACATTGATTTCTTAAAGAGGAGCGAATATGTTTTGGTTTCCAAACAAGTTTTAAGTTCGGTATACTGAATATTAGCATACAAAATAAATGTACATAATCTTGCAGTTCATAAAAACAAGTAAAATGTATGATTTTACTTTTAAATTCCTACTTTATCAAACTATGATTTAACTTGGTGGATAATGTGGACAAAAATCCAACAAACTTCAATTGTTCTTTTAACTTCACATTTTTAACTAAAAAACTATTTTAACTTTCATGCTTTCCACAAACGGTTCTTTAAAGTGGAGAATGGTTCTTTTATTAGGATTATTAAAATGTCCTTCACCCTGTTCACAAGGTTCTTTTGAGAACCAAAATGGATCTTCCACAACAATGCTGTGAAAGCCCCTTTTGGAACCTTCATAAATATTCATAAATAACTTGTTTTGAACCCGGAACATGCCTTCAGAAATATTTAAAATCCTGTGCATAATTTACTGTATATATGCCCTGATGTAACCGTGTGTTTGGAAAAGCTTGTAAAATTTACAAAAGAGGCAGAACAATAGAATTATGCATCAAAGCACTTGCGAATATTTCATCAGTGAAGTGTTTTATCACAACCACAAGATCCAGAGCATCTCAGTATGAATGTAAGATTGTGAGCGCTCGCATGTGTGTGTTTACGATGTCGACTGGGGTGCACTGCTCTTTGATCGTGGACTATTGGGCTCTGTGTGTGCTTATAGCGTTTGATCTTTAAAACACTGTCGCTTCAACAGCGGTCTGGCCTCTCAGACATATTTAAACCACACATACGCAGCAGAAGACAGCCGCTATATTTTCCAAATGTATGACCTTAATTATAAAATGACTTCCTGCGAATCGAGGGTGCTCTTTATTCTGTCCACATTTTTTCTCTTTTGTTGCTCACATTAAGGGTTAATGATTCGAATAACTTGATTTTTTTTTCTTCAGCCAAGCCCCATCCATATATTTCCAAATGTATTTTAAATATGTTTCAAAATATATAGGCCCCAAAATAATTTTGCTGGATAATTTTATTGGATATATTTTATTGGATATATTTGTAAACTTAATGTTTCAGAACAAACATAGTTTATACAGTATATGTATAGGGCTGCAAATGCTTGGCAAAAATAATATTAAATTGCAGATATTTTGACATATATTGTTACTGTAGTTCAAACATTTCAAGATATTTTGTCTTATATGAAAACTAGATGTATATATTTTATACATTACCCCGTAAAACCCAAATTCTTTATCTAAGGTTTATATTTGATTTAATTAATAAGCTATTAGCTTGATCAGCTAACAAACTACAGTGTTGTAGGTGGATAATGCAGGCAAAATTCGAAGAAACTTAGTTTAAAGTTGGTAGCTAGCCAAGTTCTTGCTAGCTGCTGCTAGTTCCAAACACATGTCAGGCTCTTAGATACAATATCACACCATGCATAAGTCACAGTCTAGAATCTTAAAGAGAGCACATGGCTCACACAATGGGGTGTCTGGAGCAACAGAGCAAAATATTATCCATAAAATTACAGTCAGTTCAAGCCATATGATTCTTATCTTTATAATAGTTCAAATGAGATACAGATACAACATTACCAGTTTTAACACACTTGCACACACATATTAAACACTCATATAAAACCATAGTCTCAGATTTGACCTATTTCTTAGCTGTACAGAGCGGCTATATAGATTAACGAGTCTGTCGGAAAGAACATACATTGGGTTCCCCAGTAGAGCTGCACTCTGGGGTTTCAAATGTATACACTTCTTCAGGGCAGCTCGTAACAAGCTTATATACTCTATTTGCTTCCTCATTCTGACCTAAATAAATTCAAGAAAGAGAGCTAAAAGATTTTCAGTGTGCGTCTGTGTTTTAGGGGTTAAAAGGTCAACAGTATGAAATAACTTTCGATTTAAATGTGTTAATAAAGATAGCATTGAGGCAACATGCGACATTACCATTTAACATGCCGTATTTCCTTACGAAACACAAACAATATGAATGTCATTATGTCAGAAGTTGAATTAAGTTTATTTTTCTGAACCCATTGGAAGATATTTCTTTCTTGCTTAAAAAAAAAAAAAAAACTTCATTGTTTATATATTTGTCAAAAAACAGAAGTGAAAACTTTTCAGGAACCATTTAAAACCACCTAATCCACACACCAACACAATGTCAATCATTTACCAGCACAACAAGGCCTTTAAACACCACAGATGATATCAAGACATCAGCCTAACTGCACTAAAACACATGTGGGTTTCTCTTCACAAGCCATAAAATCATGCATGAGAACACTTCCTTCCTTCTAGAAAAGGACATGAAATACTATTCAGCCTTTTTCCTGATAAAAGTGACGTTTGATGCCTCAAAGGCGCACCTGAGGACGTTTCTGTAACATTGAAGTGCATTATTCTCCCAGGCAGTAATGAAAGCTAAGTGTCCCCCTGGCGATCCTCTCTTTCATTAGCTAAAGAGAAACCTCTCTCTACGGGATCTTTTAAAGGCTACTGCAAATGTTAGCTCCCTCAGGACGGTCCTGAGCTTGCTGTTTGCTGCACTGCTAAAAATGGCCGAGAGCCCTCATTTGCTTCCTGAAGTAAACAAGCTCTGTTTGGTGCCCTTCATGTGACTAAACATTTCTGACAAAGCGAGGTTTGGCAATGCTAACGTCTTTTAATTAGTGTTTTGTAAGTTAAGCATCACCGTTGTTAGTAATACTTAGGTTAGAGATCTGAACAAACCCTTAAACTGATGTATTAAACTTTGTGTTGACTTGTAAACAACATTTATGCTTTAAAGATCATCAAGTTTTTGAATAGAGGCTTGCTATTACTAGCGATTACCATAGACAGTGAAAGAAATGGACAAAGCGACCCCATTGGATTCAACGGAGACAAGTGAAGTCAATTAGAAGCACGCACTTCCTGGGGGTCGAGCGTACAACGCAGACTCAAACTGAGCTTGATGACGTAGAGGTCACGTGAGCAACCTGTCTGACAATTGTAAGTCTTCTAATCCCTCTGCCAAGAGAAATCTGAATCACCCGCCGAATCTTGCAGAGACGGCGAGCGTGAATAGGAGCAAATTTTGGTAAGTATTCTGATTAATTATTTTGTCATTTTGCATAGTATTTATTTATTTAAAAATTTAACGCCAGTACACCATATTAAGTTAATGCATTGAGACAGGTTTTTTTTCTTCCATTCCATGTATAATTTAATGATAATTTCCCAATCCCGCGTTAATATAGATACCCTGTTACCCATACTTCATTATTTAATGAAGTAGATACATTATTTAAAGTTCGCGGATAAATGATACTTCGTATGTAGTGAATACTACATACTTGCCTCAAACCTAATTATTTCCAATTCCTCAAAACGTTGTTGAACAATTTTGTCCCGTTGCTTTTATTTACTCTCTTTGGGCTTCTCCCTTGACTTTATGCCTCCACATTCCCCCCTATGGCCTCATAGACAGTAAAAGATTGCCTGCGAGCTTCTCCTCCTGTCCATACGGTAATTTCTCTACTGTGCGACAGAGAGTCACTGGTTATGGCGCAATCGTTAGCCTATTTTTACAAAACTGCTTCTACAGGGCCATAACGTAAGAAACAAGGTAATGGAGCCTTTTACACATTTTCGTGTTTCTTTAGAAATAATTAATGGACAAATAGAGTCTTTAAACACCTCAGATGTAAAGTTATTCACTGTCAAAGTGACGCCAAAATGAGGAGTCAATGGAATGCTGGTAGGGGTCCGCTAGCCAATGGCGGTGCCCGGGGAAGCTTCAATAAAATATGAAACCCTGCCCTCCTGGCGATTACACTTACAATTTTCACCTGGTATTTGATAAAACGACCGAAAAATCAGATGGGGATGAGCTGAACAGCTTAGCAACTACCCAGAACATTAAAAAAAAATGCAGTCTTAGCAATGTGCTAAACACCATAGCAATGATGTTAACAATTATTAAAAACTAGCATAATTTTAGCAGACTACATGTTAAAATGTATTTTGTATTTTACTAGGATAATGTGAAAATAAATGTTATTGCAAGCTAATAAAGTTAGAAGTGCTTTAATTTAGATGTATTTAGAAACATTTTGTTGTACTGAACGTCTTGAACTACATACTGCCACCTACTGATGTGGAGGTAGCATCACACAAAAGCATTTACTGTCACCAAGCATAGAAAAAATTAATTTGATAATATTTACATTTGAATAATGCCTCCATATATCAGGGTTATTGTATTTACTAAAATCATTAAAAACACTTACTAATGTAAAAAAAAAAAAACATTAAAAACTTAATTTTATGTAAAATTTATTGTTTCTATTTTGTTTAACATGATATACCAGAACAACTAAAATTTAATAAAAAGTAGTATGAACTAGGTAATTTAACTGTGTTATATAAACAAGATAAACAGCAACAACAACAAAAAAAATATTTATAAAAAAAAAAATATTGAATATAAATGTATTCAAAATATTAATAAAAACTATAATAATAGTGTGTGTGTAAATGTAAATGTGTGTATGCATGGATGTGCATGCATGGCCTTTATGAGTCTATTTTAAACAACACTTGTTGGATGTTTCGGCAAAGCAAATCGCCTGCGTGTCGAATTGATCAGCCTATAAACAGGACACTCTTTGTTTCTCTCCATCATGACTAATAGGCAGCTGCATCTTGGATAATAACGGACTGAAGCATGTGGTTCTAAATGTGGTGAAAACATGGATAAGTAAAGTTAAACTTTGCAATTTATGCAACACAAGCAGCACCAACAAACTGCTTGACCTCCCAACTAGGCCGGAAACAGCTAAATTGGCTCAAACAATCAAGCTTGTTTGGTCAAAGAAGCGTATATGGTACAGAACATTTGATGCAAAAAAAAAACAAACAAAAAAACATATGACCAAACCACATATCAAAAGACTTTGACAGGATCCAATGTAACTGTGTTTACATAGGTCTTGTGCTAGTAACTAGCCGAACGCGAGTTTGCTTCTGTCAGCATCTCCACTGCTTTAGTCTGTGATTAGACCAGACCTGAGTAAACACACACACACGCACATACACACACAAAGAAAACACACTCACTTAAACACAGCTAACAGATCCAGGGCGACAGTTACAGAAGGGACTGGCTACATGAAAAGCAGAAAAAAAGTACAGAAAATATGATGAATACAGACCAAAAGGTAAGACAGCGAGTGAAGAAACTGGACAGGGATGAAAGGAATACAAGAGAGCCATGTCATGGCTGTAAAGGTGTGATGGAAAGCAGATGTGTGTCTTTCTGTTCATAAAAAAGGGGGATGGGAGGGAGAAAACTAAAGAAATAAAGGAGGAACAGTATATGAACGTGTTTAGCACTCCACACAAACAAAAACATCAAGGCGGTGACCAAATATTGTGGGAATAATGAAAAATGTAAACCTCTGCATAGGTGTCTGAATAGGAAAACAAAAATGTTATAATGGCTGCAGCATAAATTTAAATTCGTAACTAAAAGAATATATGATTTATTTATTTACTTTTTGCATTATACAGTACATCCAGTAGGCCTTATTCATGAATCACATACAAAAAAATAAATAAATAAATAAAAAAACTGCTTAAATAATTGGTACAACTGTTTAAACATCTAACTTATCATAACAATATACCTCATAAATGTGGCCCTATAGGCCAGTGTTTTGCTGGTTAGCTTTAGCATGATTAGCATCTTTCTCCACTGACAGATATTTAAAATTAATCAAAATATTTTTTTGCCTACTGCATGTGTAACCACAGATATTTCATTATATAAGAAGTAGATGTTTTTACCAGTGCTTAATTCCATCAATCATTCAGTGTTGTTGTGATTCCCTGTGGCTTCAGAGGGATCGATCACACAGCTTTTACAGTTTATTTGTTGCCTAAATAGGTTTCTGTTGCCATTAGCAAAAGACGGCAGATTTGAATAATGGAAATACTAATGGAAAGCTTTCTCCAAACATTACAAAACTCCTTTAATTTAACATGATAAGCAGCAAATAAAATGGCAGAGGTATGTAAGATAGCTACTTAAAAAAAGTGGCTTTGTTATTTCCTTGGTTAGCTGTAATAGGTTGCTAAAACGTTTCCCGCTGTGACTATCTGCAGATGTTTTGGTGGTTTATGAAACAAATGTATCTGAATCTGTTCTTTTAAAAATGCTAATCAGATGTTTGTAAACAAATATGGCACTTTTTTGATGATTTAAAAATATATATATATTTGTAACAGACAGCCTGGCTGCTCTTTTTAAACTGAATCGATGCTGTGTAATGGCTCTTTAAAAACAGTTTTGTCATGCTATGTGGCTACTTAGCTTGATCATGTGAGTTATATATATATATAAAAAAAAAAAAAAAACACTACGCTAATGTAATGCTTGTGAACAATGTACT